>NC_051434.1:17720060-17726708 GCF_001649575.2 Kryptolebias marmoratus
CCGGAGGAGCTGGCCCAAGTGGCTGGGGAGAGGGAAGTCTGGGTCTCCCTGCTTAGGCTGCTGCCCCCGCGACCCGACCCCGGATAAGCGGAAGAGAATGGATGGATGGATGGATGGATGGATGGATGGATGGAATCAATTGTTGGAGTCAACCCTGTTTGTCTGTTGGCAAAATACTTCATGGACCACTGGATAGCTTTTAATGAAACTCTCAAAAAGTAATCATTAGACGTTCATCTACAACTGATTAACTTTCAAAGTTGACACAATTCAAGATGGCCACCACAGCTAATCAAACTCAGCAAACACAATAATGGCTGTAACTCAGCTGTTTTGACAGATCTTGAGCTAAAAACTGGTGTGGTGGTAGCTGACTTTAAGCACCCTTACACTTGGTTGAATGTCCATATTTTGACAAACATTTAGAATTTTTTTCCCCCCCACTCTTCTTGAGGTTTCGAGAGTCCACCCCGCTTCCGCACACGAATGCACACGCCCGTTGAGGCTGATTGAACAGGACTGGGCGACGTTCTAACAGCCCTCCCTGTCACCACAGGGAGAGGTCAAACAGAAACACAGCTTATATAAGTCACAACAACAGGAGCGGGGTGGGGGGTGGGGGGCACACAGAGAGAGAAGTGTGAGGACAGCGGGTGTGTGAGTGTGTTTCCATATCGACAGTAACAGCTGATTCTGTTGATTTTTTTTTTTTTTTTTTTTAACCAAACTGCACACAACAGCAAAGCCTCTCCTCAAAAAGCCTCAGAAACACACCTATAGATCTGAAGTTGCATCTAGAATTAGTACTCTCGCGCAGTCGGTGCTCCTGGAGTACACAGTACTTCCATTGTCACAGACTTGGGCAGGTGACAAGATTTATATCGCTAAGCCTGAGCCGGCCCCCGAGCTACTGTGCTAACAAGGGCCAAGAATCAATAGCTTAAGTGTCTCTATAAATTAGCTTCACTCCAAAGTTGAAAACGTGTTTGAGTTGATTAAAAAAAAAGAAAGAAAAAGAGAAATATATTATCGATGCTGTTCTGAAAATAACCGAAGATGGACAGTAAATGTTGAAAGTTCAAGACTGATTCCATGCGACAGTTTATAAGGGAGGGAGGAGCAGAGGATGGAACAGGAACGTGTTTGGAGGGCAGGGAGAGAGAGCGAACGAGGAGGAGGAGGAGGATTTTCCTATAAGCAGAAGCTAAAGAGGTCAGACTCGGAGTTTCTGGGTCGAAATGCATTAAACAAGCAGCCGCCGTCCTCGGCCCCCGTGGCGGGAACAGCGGAGTGGACAGGCTTCCACCGGCTGCGACTGCCCATTACGCACTCCCTTTGGGAGGGAGGCCGCAGCTCAGGGCGTCAACACATAAAGTCGCCCTTTTAGTCTAATCCCCTGTATGTTAAGGGTCTCGTAAAGAGGTGCGCTGAAAATGGTGGCAGCCAGCGGTGGGTTACTTCTTACGTGACTGGGCAAATGTTTACCTTAACTCTTATCTGCATATTGTAGGAACAGTGCCGGAAAGTAGTACGTACAAAGTAAAAAATAAAATACTGGGAATCAGCAGGACATGCTGATACTTGTTTGTATCCTTTCGTTAAAGAAAGAAAAAAACCCACAAAGGTCACTGGAAGGTCACTGAAACTGACCCCTAAAGAAAAAAATGACTGAAAATCAACTAATGAAAATCAGTCACTGCTTTCGAATTTTGGCTCAACAGATGATTTTACATTAAAAAAAAAAAAATGAAACTGACAAAAGACGGCGAAACTTCACAAAAGACACCATTCTCGGATGTTTTGTCAGAGGGCCCATGACCTGAGACTGAGACCGAGTTTTCTGATGCTGAGCAACACATTTACCTCCAGAATGTCTTGATAGTCTTGAGATTTTAATTGGACCCTTTTCCAGACGCAGCAAAGCCGAACCAGAACAGAACCGAGCCTCCTCCACGTTTCTCTGTAGGTTGGGAGTTCTTTTCTTGATGTTTAAGCACAGAGCTGATGAGGCTTGTTGCCAAAGAAGATTCTTCCAGAAGCTTTGTGACGCCCTCAGTATGCAATTTGCCAAATTTGTGTCCTCCTCAGTCGTCTTCCGTTAACTCCATTTCGGCTCAAGCAGCGACAGCGATCTGACACTGATGTACCCTGGCCTTGGAGTTCCACCTGTAATTTCTCTGGAATTTGTTCTGGGCTCTTTGGTTACCATTTGTATTTGTCATCAGCTTTCCTGTTGCATCACATCCAGGGAGGTTGTCTCCAGTCCTGTGGACCTTAATCTTCTGTAGTCACAGGAACGTCAAGCTGCTTGGAGATGGTCTTTATAGTCTTTATCTTTAACATGCTGCTCAATCATTTTATTTCTAAGCTCCTGGAACAACTCTGTCCTGAGCTTTCTGTGCTCCATGTTCAGTGTGGTACACATCATGATACCAAACAGCAAATAATACTGTTAAGCCCACATATTTCCACATTTTCCAGCTATTAATATATATTTTAAAATCCCCACAGCCACACTAATAGAAGCAACATTTATTTTATCCTTTTCACCAAATTTCCTGATGTGTGAAGCCATTTCCTCATTTGTAACTGAAAGGGGTCTTAGCTCATCAAGTTTTGACTCAATCTACAGTATGTTGGCTTTGATTTATTATTTTTTTTCTGACAAAATTGGATAACATCCAGCTTTAAGATGTTTTCATATAATGCTCAGGTTTTAGTAAGCATTTTAAATGGGCTTTGGGTCTCGCTCAGGGCTTCACCGGCACCAGCGTTTGCTCAGCTGTCATGGAAATGGACCTGTTGAGACGAAAGCTCCTCAACATAGGTTTGGATTAGCTATGGAGTTATCCATCATGCTACTATTTTCCGTAGTTGTCGCCCACCACTGAAGGCAAAGCGGCGATGATGCTTTTGCTCATGTCTGTGTGTGCCTTCGTACGTTTGTCAGCACCAGTGCACGAATTAAACGAATCAAAAAGTAATCACTGGATGAACAGCTACAAGCGATTGGCTTTTGGAGTCAATTACATTCAAGATGGCCGTCACCTTGAATGGAAGCGACCTTAGCAAACATAAAAATGGCAATAAGTCTGTCAGTGTTACAGATTTTGAGCTAAAATTCGGTGTGATAACAGCTGAAAGTCATGCCAAACCTACAGTATGAGCACTACACGTTGAGCAACATCTGTGTCTGCTTGTTAGCAAAATACTTCATGAACCACTGGAGGAATTTTAATGCAATTTTCAGAAAGTAATCACTGCCTGTACATCTACAGTACAACACATTCACATGTTGAGTCAACCTAATTCTAGAGGACTACCACAGCTATTTTGCAGAGGCGACACACAAAAAAAAGGTCCAACTCTGTCAATTTCGCACATATTGAGCTAAATCTAGTCATCCCATAATATTCTTCACATGAAATCAAACAGGATAATTTGCAATGTTGGACTAAAACAGCTTGAATGCTTGTTCCTTCTCAGAGTAGTTTAAAAGTCTGGCAGGAAAGGCCAGCTAGGCCTTTAACTAGTTTTAGTTTAAAACTTTTGTTGGCTAAGATTTTTTATTTTTTTTATTTGTTGCAGATTTTCAAGACCTTGAACCAAACCGAAGAACTATCTAATCCAGAGAAGACGGAATCCTTTGTCGTCTTTGATCCCAGCAGAAACCAAGCGCACGTTTGCATTCAATAACTGTTTGCAGCTAATTCCAACATCACTCTTAAAATTTAATGACACAACTGCCTTTTGACTATTTATGAATGCCGTCTATTCATCTGAATCAACGCGAGGCTAAATGTGGCAGATGTTTTTGTGGAAACCACACCGCAGCTAAACAAGCCACTTTCATCGAATTCATCAACTAAGCTCTGGGTAAAATAAAGGTAAAATGAAGAAATGCTCTTTCAAGGGCAAATAATGGACCGAACCGAAGTGAAAGCAGCCATTAGACAAAGAAGACAAGAGAAAGAGGCAAATATCTTGCCAATTATCAGCTGTGGAGCATGTTTGTAAGAGCGAACTGAAAGGACAGGTTATTAAGCTTTAATGCATCACGGCGTAGGAACCATTCAAGGCCTTCTCCCTCATTAGACGTACCACCAGCCTTGCAGTGTGTGTGTGTGTGTATGTGTGCACGGGTTCGCAGTGAAGCACCTCACACCAAACTAAACACTTAAACACTGGCAATGAGAGTGTGAGTGCAGGCTAGCCTGCTTACAGAGGGAATAATGGATTTAGCCAACAAGGGGGTTTTCATTCTCCCGTACAGATGGGATTAGCGTACGTACAGAAAACAGAAGTCATATTTTCCTAATAAAAGCAGGCAGAAAATGCTGCTGGGGCCAAACAATGTTGTGCGTGAAAGCTTTTCAAGGGTTCTCTGAAGCCAAAGAGACGAATAATATATATTTTTAATCACTCTTCTTTTTACGCCTCCATGCTGGTGACAGCTCTTACCAAGTTTGTCCGTTTCGTTCCTACAGGCATTCACCTCTCCATTTGTTTCAGGTAAAAACTTCACATCAGAAGGCATGCAGGTCCTTTGATTATAACTACCTCACGCATTTCTGGCCATTTAGAACCTGCACATTATTTACGACAATGTCTCAAGTTCGACTTCACTGAAGACGATAACGATGCTTGAACCAACTGCTCCCTTCCTGACCATTTCTAACAAACATACTCTGGATGCTGAAGTGGAATGAATATTCTTGTGGGGGAAGTTTATGGGGCATTATGGAGATACTAATGAGTCAAGAACGGGTGTGAAGAATCAGCTTCAGAATGTGTCGCTTGTCAGAGGTACAGCCTTGTGTCCTATTTGAAAATGTTTTATTAGTCAAGCACAAATAGAGATAAAAACAGTTAACTGGTAGAAGCAAAAAGCTTAAAGTGAAGACTTGTAGACAGCTCCTTGAAGAAACCCAGCAACAGAGCTCATGCTCAACAGGACTTGTGAGCTAAGACCAAAGTGGTTTGCTGCCTTCTTCAAACACCCTTGATTTTCTAAATTTAGAAGCAGTTTAGGTGAAACTTACTTTATATCACATCATTATTCCATTTCATCAATGTTAATTTCTCAATACATGGTTGTTCGCTGTGTTTTTTGTGTTATGGAAGGTAGGATTCAGTAATGTCTTCATTAGGTGCAACAGAATTGTACCTTATCAGCTGTAACATCAGTCCTATTGCATGGAGTATCGAGAAAGACACAAAAAGTTTCTATCCAGGCTAGGCTAAACGAGCGCCAGCTTTTGTATAATCGGTTTTCAAGCTCTTATGACAGCTCTTTCTCAAAACCAACACAGCATTGTGAAAGAATGTTCCATTAACTAACATTAAACCTTTACTTTTGCATGACACTGTCTAAGTTTGTCACAGTTTTCTCAACCGAAGCGCTGAGCATAGAAAGACCACTGTTCAGCTGAGAAAATGGCAACAAACTAAACAAATGGTGTCATGTATAAATGCAGCAATTTAATATCAGTTACTTTGGTGTTCTTACACACCAGTTTTTAGTTTTTATGAAAGTGGTGTTTTAAAAGCCTGAAAAGTGATTTTAAACAAGAACCTTGAACTCACCTGGATGAAGGTTTTTGCCTGTTTCTCAAAACCCCATGCTCTATGACTGGTGTTACAGCTGATAAGGTTCTAACTATTGGTAACTATTAGACAGATCATCACTTCAAAGTCAAATGGACCATCCCTTTTTAAAAAAAAAACTTCTCTTAGTATTTAAGGGCAGACATTCAGCTACCCACTTTGGTCTGAGTTGCATATAGACAAGCCGGAATACTCTAGTATTCCAAACTGAGGTCATTCAAAGAGCTATCTACAACAGGTAAGATATTGTTTCTAGCCTTTCCATATAACTTAATTTCAAAAAGACCACAAACCGTCCAGCTGAATACATTCAGCATTCTTAAAAACTTGACTCAGGACAAGAAAAATACTTCTAAAGGACAAAATACTAGCATGAAATGCTACTTCATTGGTTACACTAGTATAAATCCAGAAGGTGGTTACTCTATACTTGATGTGATTCTTTTTTTTTATTATTAAAAGATACATAGAAGAAGAGGTGAAACTAATAAATAAACTATAGTATGCAGTGGGGCAATGCTTCCTTGTGGAATTGGGGCCCGTTTCTGGTTTCCATGTCGTGCCCTTTCTCGTCTCAAAGCAAACAAACAGCATGATGAAATTTCTGCGGGTGATATATCGCCGTGGTTGATGTCTGCGTGCGCGTCTGACTCCACAAACAAACCAGAATTGATTCGACTTATTGAAAATCCACCACGTAATTTCTGAGGGAATCCGTCCGCCCGGGGTTCTCTCTCCCGCCCTCTATAAATAAAACCGGGATGTAAAAGTGGAGAGCTGGAGGAGAGGGATGATAATGACGGTCTCTCCGCGATCAACTGGGGAGAGGCGGAACTTGAACGGTTTGGCCCATTCCGATGTGCTGGGACTCGTGTGCCATATGAGCACATTAGCAGGACAAAACGCCGTCTAAGATCCTGTCCAAGTTCCCAGGATCAGTGAAGAAGTGCTGGCTTGTGGTGCCTGTGCTCAGTGAGCCACTAACTCTCCCTCTGTCCATTCCCACATCCACCGGTCGCCGCCGTGTGCGCCAAGCTCGCC
>NC_051434.1:17726748-17768858 GCF_001649575.2 Kryptolebias marmoratus
CCCCCCCCCCCCCCCCCCCCCCCCGAGTGTGATGGGGATGATTTTCCCGTAGATGTGATGATTAATGTGCCTGCTCCAAGATGCTGAGTGAGATTGATGCTGCCCGCTATTCCCTCCATGCCTAATCTTTCATCCTTACAGTAAATATGACACAATGTCCATATGCACGCGCAAAAAAGAGGAAAGCCTGATTACGAACAGCTTGCGAGGCCCCCGTCCCTTTTTAATGATTACATTCAAAAGGCCCTCTCTCAGTCAAACGGCTGTTTGCTTTAATAAAATTAGAGAGTGGAGCTATCTGCCTCCTCTGAGCGGGAGTTAAGGAGCTTCCGCCGGGGTCAGTCAGCTAAGTAGCCCTAGTTAAGCAACTCCGATGCAAATGAGATGTAAATCAGGCTTAAACTGAACACGGTTTAATTTGGCCTCCTGACATCGCAAACAGTCACGCGGGGGGATCCGATGCAAATTTCATGCAAATAACAACTGATAGTCTTTGTCTCTGCTGCCCAGAGGCTCGCAGCCTTTAGGCTCCGGTTCACGTCTGGTTTTGTCTAAGCAAATATTTGATTCTTCCGAGCTGAACTAAAGAAGGTAAACAGCCACAGGAGAGAGGGCGGATGAGGTTCCCAACGAGTCACGAGGGTGTCCTCACAGCAGATCAAATTAAAAGCCATGTATTCTTTGAAGGTATTAAACTAAAATGATCCTACGATGAGAAACGACAAACTTGTACGTGTTTCAGTCGAATCTTTTAAATGGCAATGTGCTCAATCTCATACGACATTGCGACATGCGTTAGCACTCAGAATACATATTTTTAATGCCTCTCGGCTACTATCAAATCAAACTTTAACTCAATATCTGTAAGCTTGACTCAGTTATAGCCATTTTTTGTGTCGGCTAAGATCAACGGCGCTCTCCAGTCGTCGATAAACCGCTGCCCTCTCACGAGTAACAGCAGCAACACGGCTTCAACGCAGAGATTCGGTCGTGTTATCTTAGCAGGAAACGCCACTCCCCGGCGCAGAGTTGGACACGTAAAACAACACAAACGTTCATCTGAAACGCTGGTTGGACTGTCGAGGTCTTTGACAGACTGGAAAGCAGGCAGAATCGTTGAAAAGGTTGGTGTGTTCGTACCGTTGTCTTATTGCTTGTGCTTGCCGCGTTATAATGTGTGTGTAGTCGTTTTGTGCATTTATTGCTCGAGCCACTGCTTTTGCGCAGTTTAAAGAAACTTGGACGGTGATATGTTCGATAAGTCGTGGTAAACATTACGATACTCAGCTGCCTGAAACCCATTGAAAAGTCCTGTAAGTGGTAAGATTATTGCTGGAAAGCTGCCAGAACAGCAACACGGTTCTATGGTTTACTGTACCAGGATCAGGGTGGCCCTCTGTTGGGTCTTTTACCCCCGATGAAATGTTTGGAGCAGACGTAACTCCGTGGTTTCACGTCTTCCCGGTTAAATCCAGCTCGTCAGCGATCACACTTCTCCCATGTAAGGAAAATGACTGTATTGTGAGTAGCTCTTACAAGCACTGTAGGCACAAGGTTCTGTGGTCCTGCCGGGATAATTTGATGCCATTTTCTCAAATTCTTTTTAAGCTAAAACACAGCTGAAACACACACTGTGATCTATACTTTAAGGAGCTACTACCAGTGTTTGTACGAGTATGATTTTTGCGTCAGCATTCACGGGATTAGCGAGTGATTAGTGTTCTATAAACAGTGCTATTAGCTGTGGTTGCCATCTTGAATTAGTCTGACTCTAAAAGGTAAAGAGTTGTAGGTTTATGTTTAGTTTACATAATTTACATTTTAAGAGTTTTATTAAAACCCATCTAGTGGTTCATGAGATGTTTTGCTAACAGACAGAGTTGACTCCAATAGTTAAGTTCCAAGTCAAGATGTCACCTAACATGTAGCGCTCAGGGAAAGACTCTCAGCTACGACGACAACCACTTTTAAGTAGACTTCCTGCTCCAGCTGCTCCACATTTATAAAAGCCAGCTGTGCCCAATCGAGCCAGCTCCGACATCGTGAGGAGAACTGCCTCGAAGATCAAGCCCTGCAGCATAAAGCCCACATATGAATATGCCAATACGGCCGGGGGACGACTAGAGAGAAAATCTAAAGCCGAGGACTCCTGGGAAGAGGTCAAACCTTTGAGCAGACAAGGCCCTAAAGACCAAGCGACACAGGGAAATGATTTTCTCTAATGCTCAGTCTCCAACCTATAGCATGGATTCCTGCAGACAGGAAATTGATCCCTCTTCCCTCCTCCTATCAATCACCCAGCTACAAGGAACATTAAGCTGTGGCAATCTGATGCTTTATTTGTAGAGTATTAACAGGTTGTTTATTTTTTTCTTTCTCTCTCTTTTTTTTTTAAACCAACCCCCCCCCCCCAGTACAAACTGGTCAATTCTGTCCGCGACAGTCACACAGAGGAAACTCGCAGCAATGTGCGATTGCCCGCTCCGGGTGATCAATAAAGCAACATCTTACAGTCAATCCCCTGGAAACTGTTGCCTCTGGGGAGGCGGTGCAGTCACTAATGAAGGCCGGCACCTGGGGTGGTTCAGCTGAAGTGTCGGTAATGTGGATGTAAGCTTCTGGAACTTTCACGCCGTCGAGCTTTGTGCACTCGTGAAGAAAGAAAAAGCTGAAACCACCGCCACGAAAATGTGGAACTTAAAATAAAATTAAAGCTAGTGGCTCTCTTAGGCCACTGTTTTTCGTACCTTACGGTTAAAACTTATTTGTGATCGATGCTATGGGTATTAGCGAAACGGGGCTCATCATCTTGAATGGGGGGCTTGGTGGACCCAGTCCATGTTATATTGCGTTGCATTTGGTAGGATGCAACAAAGTGTAGGCCTATGTTTACTACTGTGACAGTGTGGCTGGAAGTTCAACCCTTTACAGCTAATTTCCTTTGCCTCTTTCACGTGCTCTGATGTTGCGACACCTATAAATACTAAGATTTTTCAAGTCACAAGCTGTCTGGGTCTTTGTTCTCCTTTAGGTTCTCGAGCAATCAGTTGTATGTGAACAATATCATTTCTTCTGGTTGTAAATGTTAACCAAATTTTATTAAAAAAATTTACTTATTGCTAGTAGTTCTGTACGTTTGACCTTCTCTAGAAATCAGATTTGGACCTTTGAATATAATGTCTGAGAACCCCTGGTTTGCAGCCAAGGTCAGCTGAGCTTATGTACAAACTCGTATAGTTGACTTAAAAGAAACTTCCACACTTGAGGTTGTTAGGATAGATCAGTCAGCGGGTTACTTCTGATATCCAGGTTTTCAGGTTTCTTATTTGAAAGCCAGAAACGAAACGGGAGTGTGCCTGCAGCTGACTTTTGCACATCCAGTCTCCTCTCCAGGTCCGGGGCCGTCTCTGAATCAGACTGCACAGCAAACAAGTGCACCTACTTCTTTCATGTATACTTTCCAGCCCGAGCCGAGTGGGGGTCTGTGAATCAAACGACTCCTGAGCTGCTTCCTCACTTTTTTTCGTTTCATTCATAAACCTAAAATGTTGCAGAGGTAAACCATTGGCCGGGACGCCGCAGCGTAAAAAGACACGGCGCTCTCGGCACCAATGGGAGACGAGTAGTACGCTCTCTCTCTCTCTCTCTCTCTCGCTCTCTCTCCTGCCTTCATTGCTCCCGCCGCTTTAACCCGCTCCCATTTTTTTGTTTTCTCCTCTTCCCTTCCAGCCTCAAACGCGCAGCGGCCGGCTCGGCGGCGGCGGCGCAGGCCGAGGTGCAGCGGAACGGGCGCCGTGCTCTGGGCGCACAGGCCCGTCGACCTGCGGCGCCTCGGTGGACTGCGCTTGCTCAGAGTCCCTTCCCGAACCCCTAGAGGGGCCCCGAGTCCTAAGTGCTGACTTGGTCCTTTGCGTGTGCACATTTGTGTGTTTTGTTCTTATA
This sequence comes from Kryptolebias marmoratus, assembly GCF_001649575.2. NCBI lineage: Eukaryota > Metazoa > Chordata > Actinopteri > Cyprinodontiformes > Rivulidae > Kryptolebias > Kryptolebias marmoratus. The sequence goes on from NC_051434.1 coordinate 17,730,691, forward strand.
TCTCCCACTGAGCAACATTTGTTTGCAGGTGACAAGAAAAAGCACTTTAAAAATGAAACTCCACGGAGCAATTGATTGGTTGATTGACAGTGATATCGACTGATCCTTAAACTGCATCCCCCTTGGGACGGGGTGGGCGCTGACGTCAGGTCTGATTCGATATGACCCGATTTCAAAAGTCCATTTTTTTTTTCCTTCCCCCTCTTATATGCACATCTTAGTGGCACAGAAGACAGAAGAATTAAAAAATAAATAAATAACTGAACTACACATGAATCAATAGCAGCAATGATCCAGTGACTCTCCATGAACTCGGTGAGTGTGCCACTGTTTGTAGGGAACTGGGTTGACTGGGTTCAAGGGGGACTTTTCAGGTGCAACACTGCCACCTATGGTCATGCGGAGGCACTGCGGGCGGCCTAAGGATTACATCATCACGTTTAGGACGATGAGGTGTTTTTCGAAGATGCTGAGAGTCAGACAAAGACAGGAGGGGACAGAGAGGGTCTGGATTCAGGAAAAGTTGCAACGGAAAGTTTTAAAAGTCACACATTCGAAGGTTAAACACAAAGTCAAGGAGGATTTACTTTTCTTTTAAATCTAATTATTTCACTTCAATATCGACAAAATGACCGATTTGTACAATAAGAACACAAAAAAAATACTATTTTTTGAAGGAACGTATAACGCAGTCTTCGTTAAAGCTTTAAACAAAAGACTTTGTGTGACCTGTTGGCGCTCGGAGTATGTGTTGGGGGTGACTCCTGGCTACTACCACGTCAAATTTGACCTCAATATTTGTAAAACTGAATGACTTACAGCATTTTTGGCATTTGTTAGGGTTGATAAGCTTTAGAAGCCATCTTACATCAGATTGATTTCAAACGTTAATTAATTGTAGACATACATCCAATGGTTATTTTCTGAGAATCTCATTAAAATACATCCAGTGGTTCATGAGACATGTTGCTAACAGACAGACACGGTTGACTTAAACAGTTAATGCCACATTTTTAAACAGAAATCTTGTGCAATGAGTTAGCGCTCGGATTATAAATTGGGGATGACTCTCAGCTCTTACCACACCAAATAGTAGCTCAATAATTATAAACTTTGATGAGTTATAGCCGGTTTTGTGGTGGCTAAACTTGCTTAGATGTGGCTGCTGTCTTGAATCAGGTTGACTCCAAAAGTTAATCAGTTGTAGATGTTCATCCAGGGATTACTTTCTGACAGTTTTGTTAAAACGTGTTCAGCGGTTTATAAGATATTTTGCTAACAGACAGACAAACAAACACACGGATACAGGTAATTAGGTGATTGCCTGCATATCATGGTGGAAGTCAATAATTATTTATCTAAACTGTCTTTGCGTGCCATATTTCTTTTTCAGCAGTTCATAAATGGTTCAAAAAGTAAATAAACAGAAAAACAGATCAGCAACGTGAGTGCAGTTTTCAGTCAGACATATTTTTCTGTGGCACACAATCCCACCACAGCGTCTGGCTAAAGAGATGACAATGAACACAACAAATGGCCCAAAACAGCTGATGTTTATGACCGAACCAGACTGCTGAGCCGTCTTCACTCCTCCACTTTCCTGCATCAGAAGCAGGTTCAGATCTGAGCTGCACCTCAGCCGTGCTTGAATTCATGAAAGCTGTTTTTTTTCTGAGAAACAAGAGCGGCACTTTGTCTCGCAGTTTGAAAACAACACAAGCTTATAAAACCGCCGACGACTGCGGATACCGTGGGATCCCACTGCCTCCTAGTGTCACCATTTAACACTGCACGCTTAAACCGCAGAAACAAAACAAAACAAAAAACACATTTGAGGCTTTCAAAAAAAAAAAACATCACTTATGTGCTGTAAAGCTGAATATTGAATTTGCCTTTAATGCATAATACTGATAACAACTGCTAAACATAATCTATATAAATTTATGAAAGATTTAGACCCAATTAGCCTGTTTGGGATTATATCATGCTGTATTTTATAAAATCTATTTAGGTATTTACATAACATATTTAGCATGTTATTGTTTTTTTTATTACAACTTACTGATAAACCCCATCTTCACTGTTCCAGATATTTTTAAAACTTATTTTTTTCTCCATCCACACATTCTTAACAAAAAATGCATTAATACCCTCGCTGCACCACTAGGTGGCGAGAATGTCCACACCAACAAGTATATTTCAATTATATTTTATATAATATCCATTAAATTTGGTCCATATAAACAGTATATTAAAGTATGGAGCTCATCCATATACAACTAGAAACAGAACCAGAAGCTGAAGGCACGGAGGATGAGCGCCCCCTAGTGACTGGCTGCAGTACCATTTGTAAGCCCCGCCCCACTATGTAAATCAATGGGACATTTTCAAATCTAATGAAGAAAAATATGCCTCTAACTTGCTGCTTTTTGTTGATTTACTCAGCTTTCCCCTCGCTGCTGTATGTCCTAAAAATCTGTTTTTTTAAATACGTTTAGTTTCAATTCCTTATTTCAGGCTTAAAAAAAAAACCTGTCCCATGATTGGTAATATGTCGGCCTGTTAATGAGTTGGGAGGGTGTGTAGGTGGGGCCACAGGATTTATTGTCGTCGTTCGTGAGTGTCACATGCATTCAGTGAAGTGATGGACTGTCACTATCAGTGTTCGCCTGATGGTGCAAAAAGCAAACACGTTGTATCTTAGAACTGCTCCACAGTCCTTTGACAGTCTTCTTTTATCCTGTTAAACAGGTTTAGTCTGAAAGCACCTCATGGTTTCACAATTTGGGCCCTTTTTTTTTTTAATTCTTCCAGTCATTCACGTACAAGCCAACCTAGTCTAATAAGTCCCACAATGATGCACGGTTACACACAACAAAAAGTAGCATCATGGAGTCAGCAGAGTAACAGCAACATCACTGGTGACACTTCACAAATACTCACCAACTCAGCTCTGTGACTACCTCTCTCGCTGACTCAAGAGTCTCATCAGCTGTGAATCAACGTGATCGTCCCCCTCCGCCTCGATCGTTTCCTCCAAAGTGGGATGCCGTCGTCTCAGGCCGAACGTCAAAACTGCTGTACGAAAGGGGCTAATAAGTGAACACGTAAATCGGGTATAATCTGACTTTATTTGACTTTTGATACAGAATTTTATTTTCACCAGAACCGATTGGCTGAGCAGGAGGATATTAGCTCCTCGGGGTTAATAAGGTGCAAAAAAGGCACAAATTTGGTGCAAGACACTTGTGAGGAAGTGGTTTTCAGTTAAAAAAAAAAAAAAAGTAAATTTCCCTATCTTAACAGTTGTTACATATTTTGAACCTCGTGGTGGCTGTCAAATGTGTTGCAAACATAACAGTCTAGCAGCTTGGATCGAGCATTGTCTGAGCCTGATTTTCACAAAGATAAAAAAAAAAAATGTGAGAAGACTTCGTGGTGCCGTCAATCAGCAAAAACAGCTGACATCCAGCAGCCGCGATCAAATCTCCAGACTGCATGTTAGGAAGCTCAAACGCCGATCCCAGAGCCTTCCCTTTCCAATCACGGACATCTCCACGTCAATACCGAGCCTGGACCTGTGTTGGCGCTACGCTAAATCAAACAGAGTATGAACAGAGGTTTCGATCCAATCAAGTTCCCCCAGTAAGCCGCCGCTAACGAGGAACAATTACAGGAGCCTGGAGCCGGTCCCGTCTAAACAAGTGGTTCTTAACTCTAATATTACCAAACCCACGTGTGCTTTTCCCCCAAAAAATGACAAGCCGAACTGTCGGCTGAGGAGAAAGCCGGCTCCCTCGGAGCTACACGGGCATTGAGCTGTCACGCTTAAAATTGTTCTGCTATTTGGGACTGCTCCTTAAATGGGAGGGAGAAATAAAGTTGTTTTTTTTGTGACAGCACAGGAAAAATAAAAAAGAAAAGTCGAGTCGATACTTTTAGTGGTTCAATGTGTCACCTGCAGACAATACCATTCTTTTTTTTTTTTTTTTACAACGACCACAGGGCAGACGGTTTACGTTAAAACGCAGAGCCTACCTGAGATATTAAATATAAAAACAATACTGCGATGAAACCTTTCACTCCGACGCCATGCGAGTACAGTGTCATATATGTGTAAATGCGATCAAAAGTGTAAGAGTTACCTTTTTAATGTGGAAAAAAATGGCATCTCTAGTAAAAGCCGCTTGGAGCCCTGAGAAAACCACGAAGTAAACTTGTTTTTGGGACACTGAGCTGAGAGCTCTGACGCAACTCCAGCAGCACGATTCAAAGCATCAGCTGTCCTTTAAACATTTCTCAGTCGTGTCTTTAAAGCCGGTTCTGGTTCTGCTTAATGCCATTTTCGAGCACCAACTCAGACGTAAATTGAGTTTGTTAGTTGGAATCAGCATTTAGATATAAAAGAAATAATAATAACTTGGATAGACATGAAGCATATTTACACCAGTGCAAACTGATTAGAAACATCGACCTGGAAAGAAGTAGCTGCAGAACTCTGGATGAGCTCTTAAAGGGAGTTTCCGCCTATTTATGCCAAATCCTAAACAGTTGTTTCATTTTAAAGGGATAGATGTTGTAAACAGCTCTTTAGACAGCCTAAGCTTAGAGAAAGAGATCAGTTCGGACAGACTGATAGACTAACAGGTGGGACTTCCGCCAAGGAGGTTGTGTTTTTGGTAGCGTTGGTTGGTCTGTTCGCAAGATTAATTCAAAACTGTGGTGGTGATCCAGATCAGACTATTTTTTTAATGAAACTTTAGGCTTGGCAGAGGTTTAAATAATAAAATAGGCTCAAAAATCACATTTATGTAGAATCACATGTTCATGCGAATGCTATTTTATAAACCTTTACACTGCCGTCGAGTTTGATATTACGCCGTTATTTACATATATTCTGACGGTGATTTACTAATGCAAACAGCAGCAGCAGCTAGCAGTAGTATTTCCATTGCGATCTGGGGCACTCAAGGCAGAAATATTATAGTATTTCTGCTGAAATAAGTGTGCAAGGCACAACTGAGAGCGTTGTTTATCGGTGTCCACTCGGGACGGGCTGGGACTTCTGCTGGTTTAAGACAGCAGCAATCCATTTTGCCTTGGCCTCGCTCAGACTAGCCATTAACTCATCAATCTGTCAGCACTAATCTCTTTTTCTTCAACCTGAGGCCATTCTAATGTCTATTTCCAACAGGCGAGATGTTTATGATCATTTCTCAGAACTACATCAGTTATTTAGCTGCATAAAGGATCCATATGGTCTCTTCAAACTGCTACCTGTTTAATACTACTGCGGTCATATTTATGAAAGGGATGCCCAAAACAGACTCAGAGCTGAGCTCCTACAACTTTTTGCCACAAATGACACAAACCAAAAATGTCCCGGCCATCTCTAAGCCGTCTCCGATTTGATGCTTGTGGGTGACGCTTTCCTCCACATCGCTTAGAGTTGGGTAAACCCTGAAGAGTCAAATACAAAGATATGATTCCAGACTGTTGTTCTTTCAGCCGGAATGAGTTTTTCCCCCCAAAGAGTCTGTTCAGGTAAGCAGCATGTCCAAGTCAGGCGCGGGACAGGCCTGTGACGCCTTCGGCATCTGCCAGGCTGTTGACGGGGGAGAGGCGATGCTTCCTGTAGAGGTGAAGGGACAGGATTACAGGAGGTTGCAGGGAATGTGGAGGCAGAAGGGTGACGGTACCCAGCGGTGGGTGTCGTGTCAGCTTGGACACTCATTTTACAACTACAAAAAAAAACAAACCAAGATAGGAAAACAAATCTTAACACGGTAATTTAAGTGTTGCCAACTTTCCGTCTGAAGCTGCGCTCCTCTCTGTGGTGTGTGTGACGTATAGACTGTCGCATCGGGAGAACAAAACTCACCTCTAGAGGACTCCTGGAGGCGAGGCAGGGGAGGTAAAGGGAGGGAATCACTCCCACAGGTTGTTGAATTGAACTGGCTGCCATCTGCGCTGCTGGCAGCTGTGTTGCCTGTGGACTCCATAGGATCGGAGCAGAGGAACACCTCGATGGGGCCGTTGGTGCTTCTGATGTGGACCTGGAGGCTCTGGGCAGCAGGAAAGCAAGCGCATCGATGATGAGGAGAGTCAACAAAGAAGCACTTCCAGACAAAATTGTGTGTGGAGGACGTACAGTGAGAGTTCAGCCCTGTAGGCATCGTCTGTTTTATTGCCTTACAGCCTGGAATTCAAAAATACACTGGGAGGTGGGGGTATTAAATTTACACAATATAACAAACACGTTAAGATGCCAATTTGTTTTAATGTGAAACAAGAAGAGAAAAAAAACTTGGCGTACATAACTATTTACCCAACTCCATTCCCTTCAATACTGCATAGCGCCATCTTTTGCATCGATTATGGTTCCAGTAGTACTGGGAAATGGGAATTTCAGAGTTCCCAGTTGTAAATTTCAACGGGAACGCCCCCTAAAGTGGGAGCAACACTTAGAAAGTAGGAGCAACTCTGACTACTCCCAGTCAGGATTTCAAGATGGCTGCTCTTTGCAACTTTCGTAAGTTAACTCTGTTACCTTTACTGCTAATATTCATTCTTAAAGTTGTTTTTCACATTAAATCACTCCTACAACTAGTCCTTTTTAACGTGTATAACAAGTACTAAAACACGTTCCGTGAGCGGAGCGCAGATCTATTTAGTAAGATTTTATATCCAGAAACTGTGAGAAAACCAAAGGCTTTGCTGCGGGCGTCCATCTTGTTTCCGACTCTCACCGAGCGGGACAAGTGGAACGCGGTAAAGTGAGAAATGACGTCACTGCGACTTCCCAGTAACGAGTTCCGATGCACATTTAGCCACTGAAGGTTTTTTTTGCCCATTCTTCATGACCGAACTGCTCCTGCTCCTTCAAGTTAGACAGCCACCGCTCATGTACTTGAAATCAGAACGGTTCCTCAGTCGGACTGAGGTCTGGGCTTTGATCGGACCACTCCAGGACATTTACTTGAGTTGTTTCAGCAGTGGGTTAAACGTCATCATCCTGCTGGAGGGTCAACCTCGGCCTCTGACTGAGATCTCTAGAAGAGATCTCCAATTTGCTCCATCCATCTTTCTTTAAACTGTGACCAGTTTTCCCCAATCCCTGCTCATGAAAAACACCCCCACATCATGACGCTGCCACCACCATCCTTCACTGAGAGGATGGTGGTCCCGGCACGATGAGCAGCATTAGGTTTGTACCACACATGGTGTCGTCCATTTTAGTCTTGTATAAGTACAGAGCACCTTCTACCTTCTACGGTCCAACCTACGCGTTTCCATAAGCAATGTCTTCCCTGACCACTCGTCCATGAAGCCCAGTTATGTGCATCTTATGATGGGTTTACTGCTACTCAGTGGGATATCAAGGGTTTGAAATATTGTTTTTTTTAAACCCAACCCTGATTTGTACTTCTTCACAACTTTGCGTCTGACCTGTGTGGACAGTTCCTTGGTCTTCATGCTGTCTGTTGCTTACAGGTCTATGTATCTACTGTGATCATTTGACACTTAAAGAAGATTCACTTGTGGGCAATCGAGCTAATGATTGTGGCTTCTGAAGGTAATGGTTGGGGTTTCAAAGCAAATGGGCTGAATACATGTGCACGCATCCCTTTTTTAGTTTGAATATTTTTGGAATAAAACATTTCCTCGCATTATTTAACTTAATTAAGCTGGAGACTTTGTACAGGTCCATTACTTTGACTCGAAATCCATTTGAATTCCTGGCTGTGAGACAACAGCATCAAAACAAGAAGAAGGAGGAATGTTTTTTTTTTTTGCAACCCACCGAAGCAGGAACATACAGCAAATCCAAATCTTTCCATCTACGTACCTCCTCTGGATGCGGCACCTGAACCTTTGTCTCTGCAGGAGCCTTGATGACAATCACAGTCTGCCCTTTCAAACTCTGAATCCCACAGACATCTGCGTATGTCAGGTAGGCGTATGTGATTCACGGGGTTAGGGGAAAAAAAATTGGACTCACTTGGACATAACTTGGAGTTAGCAGAGCTTTTACAATTAGGACATAGACAGGGTTTTTTTTTTTTTTTTTCTTGTTAGCAGAAAACAACATTGTATCAAATTAACTTCAGAACCAACTCTAGGTTTTTCTTCTTAACAGTTACCTCTTAAATGTCTCAAACAGGTCTGGCTTTTTTGGCTAATTCAGAGAAGCTGAACGTGCAAACAAAAGGATATCTGTGAATGTGACGCTGCTCACACAACTTTCTTATCTGCTGCGTGCAACTTTGGATCAGGTAGTCCAGCTCCTCCTCCTCCTCGGCAAGAGCCACCAACTCCTCCAGCTCATCTTCGTTCGCTTTCTTGCCCCTGTGCACAGATTTCAGAGCACAAGAAGGTTCATAGCCAAATACGTCCAGCGTCAAAACAACAGCAAGCTGCTGAGAAATGAATCCAGAGGAAAAAAAAACACTGTAAGTACAAAAGTAGTTTAAGATAGCAGAGTTAGAAACATTCATTTGGACCGCGAGGATTTATGTTATATACCAAAACATACTCAACTTAGAGTAATACAATTAATAAGACTTAAAGTTAACTTCTTCAGCTTTGATTTCAAGATAATAACCTTCAAATGAGCCTACTGTGACGTTACAATCATTATTTTTTTCCCCTTTATAACCTACAATAAGTACCCCAAAAAGAAAAACTGAAACAGAATCTATTCAAATCTTATTTATTAAAAGAAAAAAAAAACTGAAATGTCACATTTCTATAAAAAATTCACACCCCTGGTAATGAGTTCCAGCCTCAAGTCATTTTGAAACGAGCCTCGCACAACCTGGATTTGGAGATTCTTCGCCGTTCTTCTTTGCAAATCCTCTTAAGCTCAGTCAGGCTAGACGGGCACTGCTGGTGGAGTCATTTTCAGGTCTCTACAGAGACGTTTGATAGGGTTCAAATCAGAGTTCTATCTGGGCTGCTTGTGGCAACAACCTCCTGCATCGTTTTCAAACTGCAGTGAACATCAGATAATTGCTGCTCTGAGTCACGTAACCAGCGCCTGACACCACCCGATCTATCTGTGCCACTCTTGGACATTCTCTGAGATGTCCCTAAGCCTCTCTTAGGTTGTCCTCTCAGTGTCTTTTGGGTCCTTGTCATGTTGGAAGGTGAACCTTCAGTCCAGTCTAAGGTCCTGACAACTGTGGAACAGGTTTTCATTGAGGAGATCTCTCTCTTTGCTCCATTCAGCTTTCCCTCAACTCTGACCAGTCTCCCAGTCCCTGCTGCTGAAAAACACCCCCACACAGCATGATGCTGCTACCACCATGCTTCACTGTGGGGATGGTATTGGACAGGTGATGAGCAGAGCCAGGTTTCCTCCTGACATAATGGTAGAATTATGGAATCATAAATAGATAGAATAGATAGAATCATCACCTTAGTACTGAGTTGGATCATATTTAGAGCAGTTCTAGCCTTGAGTCTTTTTAGCTTTGATGCAACAAACCTTGCCCATCTGGACTGGGGGATTTGCTATCATTCTTTTTTTTTAATCCTCAGTCTGGTTATATTGGGACCGTCAGTGGAGCCATTTTCAGGCCCCTCAGAGATGTTTGATATGCTTCAAGTCAGAGCTCTGACTGGGCCACTCTAGGACATTCACTGAGGTGTCCTTAAGCCACTTCTGTGTGTCTTCTCTGTGTGTTTTGGGTCCTTGTCATTGTCTCGGTCCAGTTTGAGGTCCTGAACACTTGAACAGGATTTCATTGAGGATATCTCTGTACTTTGCTCCATTAAATTCAATTCAAAAATACTTTATTAATCCCAAAGGGAAATTAAATAAGAGCCAGGTTTCCTCCTGACATAATGGTAGAATTATGGACAAACAGTTCAATTTTAGTTCCTTCAGAAAAGGGAAAGTTCCTCACAGTCTGAGAGTCCTTCCAGCACTGAGGAGATGCTTCTGTTTAACCACTCTGCCATAAAGCCCAGATCACTGGAGGTCTGCAGTTCTGGTTGTTCCTCTGGACGTTAGTCCCATCTCCACACAGGATCTCTGAAGCTCAGTTAGTGATCATTAGGTTCTCAGTCACCTCTCTGACAGAGACCCTTCTCCTCTGATTGCTCAGTCTGGTGACCAGCTCTTGGAGGAGTCCTAGTTGTGCCAAACGTCAATTTGAGAATCATGGAGGCCACTAAGCTCTTGGGAACCTTCAGGGCAGAAAAATAAACTCTTGTGTAGCCGTTCTCAGATCTGTGCCTAGCAGCAATCCTGCCTCTGACCTCTGCAGGCAGGTTCCTTGACCTCACGGCTGGTTTTTGCTCCGAATGTCAGCTGGGAGGCGTTCTATACAGAGGTGTATTTCTTGCAAAATCATGTCCAGACAATTTAATTTGTCACGCGTGAACTCCAGTCAAGTTGTAGAAACATCTCAGAGGCAATAAAGAGAAACAGGAGGCATCTGAGCTGACTTTCAAGCATTGTTGCGAAAGGTCTTTTCCAAGCACTTTCTTCAAAACTCAAGTACTTTCCAAATCTTGAAAATACCACATTGAAATCCACGCATTTTCAAAGTTTTAACATAAAATATGTCTGCAACAGAACACAGTCTAGGATCAAGCATTTGTCCGCAATCATAGGCTTTCATTTGTGTCACAGAGCACCCACTCCACCATCTTATACTTACACCCACTGTATATGACTTTTGGACTTTTTTCTGATGAGTCTGATCCCTTTCAAGACATTGGTGACGTCATATATGCGCCTCTTAGACACGCCGAGTTCCTCGGAGACTTCGTTTAGATCCAACACCCCGTTAACAGAGCGACTCAGCTTCTCTGCGAACCTCCGCGTCAGAAGACACAGTGAGGTCTCGTAGCGTGCCAACGATCGGAGTGACTTACGTGCTGTGGATTTGTGAAAAAAAAAAAAAAAAGACAGCAGGTACATATGAGAACAAGCTGCTCAGTATTTAAAAAAAGACTGAAAAAATGAGAATAATAAATAATAATTGCAGGTTGAGAGACAAAAGTTATTCAAGGACAAAGCCTTACATTTTTTTTCTGAAGAGGCGCGGAAGGACATGTCCTTCTTGGTTTTGGCAGCCCCGCTCTCAAACTTCATGGTCTCATCTTGACTCTCATGTGGATCACCAGATTCCTCCTCCAGCCTTCTGTTTGCCTTGCAAGATAGAAAGAAAAAAGATCCCAACATACTATATTAGAAAGCAGCACATATAGAACGTATGGCATTCAAACATAAAAAAGAGACTTGTTTAGAAACAGTGAAGTCTCCAATTGCATGGTAGCCAAAAACAAGAGGGGAGACTAAAGAAGAGGTCATGGAGTGGTCAGTCTCCAGATGCTAAGCAGCAGCTAAAGGATTTAGAGTTTCTGCAAAGAGGAGAGGGTCAAGAATTCACCCGAAATGTCTGCAGACTGCAAGAAACATCTTACTGCTGTGCTGTTTTGTTTGTGGCTCAAAAAACTTCACCAAATGACATGCAAACTCATTTGTAGCTTTCACGTTAATGCAAATAATCATTTCTCCCAACCAATATCAGACAACCGTAGAGTATTAATTTATATATTTTCGATTTAAACTAATGCCTGACACATGAGGCCGTTAATGAGGAGAAATACTTGTTTACTGTTGAGGCTAACTTTTCAGCTAATTTGAAGCGAACCTCCCTACCACCCCCCTCATGCTCACCTCAGGCCCGTAAAAGTCCCTCTCTCCTCGGCCAGTTCAAAAATAATTCACTTTATCGCTTCTGTTTGTAGCACCCGAAGTCCGAAAAGTACACATATTGCCTCCCGACGATGATGTAGCTCACGCTAAAACGCATGTACAGCTACCGGAAGTACACAAACGTCATCATCCGAAGCCAACAAGGTACAATTTCAAAATAAATATTGTTAATTTAAAAATACGTATATATGCATCGCTGTTTTAATTTACTGCAAATTTGAGTGTCTGTTAGTATGAAAAATACAGTGACCTGTAGTTGTACTAAACATTATATTGTTTTATTGTCACGCTCAGAACCATTTATCAACTTTGAATCATTTCAAACCTTTATTCTGAAGAATATAAAAACAGTTTCCGGTTCCCCACTGGCGCTACTTCAGCGCGGCTTATTTGTGTTGCTACCCGTCTTCTATTTGTGCATATACTGGTTTTAGTGGGATTATTTCTACTGCAATAATAATTTGTAAAAACAAAACGGATTGCTACAATATTTACACTCCAGGAATTTTCATGAGGTCCTAAACAGACAACTGATCATTTCACTTTAGACAGTATTAGGAACTACTCCTACAGAAACATCCACAGCTAGAGTTTAACTGTGATCATAGCCTATTATGAAAGGCGGAAAATAAAGTATTGGCCTATGTGTGTTTGTTTGCAAAATATCTCATGAATAACGGGATGTTTTTTAATGATCCTCTGAAAATAAACATTGGCTATACATCTACAACTGATTGCTTTTTGATGACTGCCACAGCTAAACAATCTAAGTACCGTAAATACAAGTGTGGCTACAAGTCTATCAGTTTTAATTATGAGCTAAAACTTGTTGTGGTAGTAGCTGATAGTCATCCCTAATGCATACTTTAAAACAGAGGTCCCCAATCCTGGTCCTGGAGGGCCTCTATCCTGCACGTTTTAGGTGGTTCTCCAGGACCAGGATTGGGGACCCTTGCTTTAAGAGCTAACAAATCTTGTGAGATCTTTGTTTAAAACTTTGGAGAATGCCACACTCAATACGCATTTCTTTAAGGAATGCTAGTTTTATTGTAATTGTAAAAAGAAAACAATAAATATTAAAAGAAACAAGTAGATCTAAGATAAATGTCTAGAAAAAAGGACAAGGTGGGCCACTGGAAGGCCCCAAAATGACTAAATCCACCTGTGTGTGTGTGTGAGAGAGAGAGATACTACATTAACTTTTAAATGTACGGGGTATACAGAAACACAGATTATGTGAAAGTAGCAAACCAGTACTGTAAAATATCTGTTCTGAATAAATTAATGTTTCATTAAAAATAAGTTCCAAGTTCTTTTAAATTTGTGATGCTATAACATCCATACCAACATACAAAAACTGACTAATGTTCTTAACTTTGAAATGTTGAAATTAGAAACACATTTTTATTGATGTTTCACACAAACATCTGAAGAATCGAAGATTTAAGCCATGATTTCACCAGCCTACTACACACCATCACAGATCTAAGCTGGGATCCTCACTGGTGCTGAGAACTAGGTGGTAGTCTTTATATCCTGCAAGAATGGAATACAGAAGTAACCCAAATGTGACAAAAAAAAAAAATTAGTTAATATAAAATTGTCTCAGTCGTCGTCGTCATCAAATTTAATCTTCTTCCCCTGGAAGGCCAAGATTTGCCCCTGCTGCTCCTTCCTTTTAATGCTGGCCTCCCAGGACGGATGGAGCGGCGGCTGAAGATCGAAGACCCCTCCACCTCTGTGATCCTTTCCCCTTTGAGCCTCTTCTCTGCCTCGTCCCCTGCCTCTGCCCCCCTTTTCATCGAAGTCCGGGCGCCTGCCGTCAGGGTACGGCTTGCTGAACTTGGACCTGGAATTTGAAGCACCCTTCTCCTGACTCCTGTTGGGCTGTTTGTCTAAACAATCTCCTTTGACCCTGCTGGCAACTCCTGGTTTCCCTTGGTCTGTGCTTTTACCTCCACCCTGCCGTCTGTCGGAGCCCCGGCCGGCTTTAGTTCTAGCCAGGGAAGAACAGAAAACAGACTGGAGCGTGGCCGCTTTGGACTTCAATCTCGACTCGAGCTCGTCGAGCTCGTGCTGAAGTTTGTCACGAGCTCTCACATTACCCGACAGCTCTTTTTTCCCCTCCTGTCCCCTGTCCACGTCCGTCTGTTTCTTCTTCTTCTTCTTGAATTTGCTCACTTTTCCTACGAAGAAGTCGTCGTCGTCGCTCTCCTCGGACTGGGAGGACTGCTTGTGAAAGCGTTCCTCTGTGCTGTCATCGAAGTACTCTTTGGCCTCGTTATCTGACGACTCCACGTCGCTTTCTTCTTCATCTGTTTTTATATCGAGTACCGTGGGGACAGACCGCAAATCTGAGTTGTTTTCTTCAGATTCACTTTGAGCTTCGTGTTTCACAGGGTCCTTTTTCACCGGAGTTGGTTTTACACATGTAGATTCTTTTCCGTGAACTTCTCGAGCAGCTTTCTTTATTTCCTTCCCAGCGCTGGCAGCAGCTCTGTCTTCAGTGATTCTCGAGACGCCCACTCCTTTCTCGCTGTCTGCGCCTCCTTCAGGCTCCACGGCGTCGCCTTCTTGTATTTTTGGACTTTCCTTTTCTACCTTGGCGTCTGGAAATGGCGGAGTCGCCTTTTCGGGTTGCCTTTGAACCTTGGCTTGCCCTCCCTGCTTTCCACCCTTGCTGCGCTCCTCTTTGAAGGTTTTCACCGCAGCTTTGAGGCACTCGATCTTTTTGTTGAACTGCGGGTGGGTGGCGATGCGGGCAACAGCTCGGTCGGATATCGTGGAGTTGGGGTTTTTGCACACCTGCTCAAAGTTGAGATTCTTCTGCAACGCTGTCTTGGTCACCTGCCAACAGGGTGAAAAAATAAAAATACATACATTAGAGCATTTGCAATCACAGGGAAAACTGTCGTTCAGTTTTAGGGTTTTACAAATCCGGAATTTGGTCTTTACCAGGTTCTTCTAATTTATTCTTAAGTGTAAAAAGACAACAGATTCCACCTCGTCTTTTATTAATTAAACAAAAATTAAGTCCACCCCATGATCCAGCAGCTAATCTAACCTCCCTGAGCAGCAATAATGCCCAGTAGTGGTTTTCTGAAGGACTTTTGGCCCACTCTTCTTTACAACATAACTGCAGATCATTGAGGTTTGCAGGCATTTGTTTCCGCTCAGTTCCCACCGCAGCAATTCAATCAGGCTGAGGTTCTGGACTTTGACTGAGACAGCTGCAACACTTTGAAGCTTCTATTTCTCAACCTTTGGGTTATATGACCAGAGTTTTAGCTTTTGGACAGCTGGCCTCAAATTTGACTCTAAAATCCTTTGGTCTACAGAGGAGTTTGCATTTGACTCGGTGACTGCAAGGAGTCCAGGTCCTGCAGCCCAAATCATCAGCCCTCCACCAGAGTGACAGTTTGTAGGAGGTATTTGTGCTTACATGCTGTGTCGGGTTTTCTCCAAGCACAGCACATAAACTGTACATTAGGGGTAAACATCTCTACTTTGGTCCATTCACATACAACTTTACAAATGAAAGACATGATTCCTTATTCTTTTTGAAGAGGCTTTCTCTTGCAAGCCTTCCAAACAAGCCACACTTGATCAACGTTTTGCTAATTGTCCTATCATGACCTTTAACCTGCTGACTGAGGCCTGTAGAGTTGGAACAGGAGGTCTCAGGCTTTTTGCCGTTTCTCTGACCTTGGGGTGAATTTGCTGGGACGTCCAGTACTGAGGTAATCGTCAGCTGTTTGAAATGTTTTCCGCTTGTGAATAATCTCTCTCTCTGTTGAATGAACTCCAAATTGTTTGGAAATGACTTTCAACCCTTCCCAGATTGACAAGCAGCAAAAGTTGCTTCTCTAAGGTCAGTGTTGATGTCTTTTCTCCTAGGCATTGTGTTAACACACACCTGTATCCACTGGAGCAGCAAACTGACAAAGCTCCTTCTTTTATAGAGGCGCTCACACTGATGATGAGGTAATGAATACATTAGCAGCTTCTGTCTGACACTAAACCTTTTAAATCCTATTGAAGCAGCAAGGATGGACTTCATTTTTCCACACAACATTTCTATTTTAGCTTTGTTTTTGCTAATAAATGACATGGTGGAATCTGCTGTGTGTGTTTTTGTCCACTTGGGGTTAAATTTGATGTATTCTAGAACCTGGTAAAGACACAATCATTTTCATCATGTCCTGATTTGTAAAACTATAGAATTAAAAGTGGGGGGACTTTCTTTGACCATGGCTGTACACTTAGAAAAATGTTTAGACTTAGCAAAAATGATGGATTCCTTCTGAGGTGCAGAGAGAGAAACAGAACAACTTTACCTGATCGGGTCGAAGCTTCTTCATGCAGTGGACCTCCTCCAGCAGTCTCATAGCTCTTTTCTGGTTTCTCTCCACTTCTGCCTCTTTTCCCTTCTTCTTCTTCAGGGCACCGATCTGACGTGTCAGTTTCCTGATGATCAGTGCCTTGACCCGCTTCACCTCCTTCCTCATCTTCACCACCTCGTTGTTGAGATTCAAAACGTCCTTTTCCTTCTCGACCTGAGCAGACGGCGCCACCTTTTCACCAGCACCGTGTGATGATGACTCTTCAGCTTCATCTGCAACACCTGAACTGGTTTCTCCTTCCCGTCCTTCCTCGTCATCTTCGTTTCCACTGCCATCATCTGAACTTGTTTCTCCTTCGTCTCCCTCCTCTTCTTCTTCTTCCTCCTCCTCCTCCTCTTTTTCTTCTTCAACAGGTGGTATCATTTTTTCCTTGATATTTATCATCTAATGGAAAATAGAAACAAAAATATATTAAACACTGGGATAAACTAGAGGCATTCGATAAAGGATTGCACATCAGCCATTTAACCCCTTTTGTATTTTATATTCATTTTTTTATTGACCCCCTCTCCATCATAGGTTCAGTGTGATCAAAGTAGGTGGAACTGCCTAAAAAATGGAGACAAAAATAAATAATCTTGCCAGTAAAAACGACCACTTACTCGTCTTCCTTTAAATAAAATAGTGTTCAGCTCAAGTTATATTTTTCAGCTACACTCCCAAAAATGAAATTATTCAAAAAAAGTACAGTTTGAAATTGCTTCACTTCCTTAGAAACCAACTAATTAAAAAAAACGAATAAGAGAAAAAAAACATTTAAACATTATATAACTAAGATTATCGAACGAACCCATGTTTCCTTAACTTCCGTTTGATCAGCAGGGGGCGCAACTGAGCATCTAAAGCCTCGGAAAATTAATTTTTTGAAAAATTTTCTGGTCATCGCTAAAAACTACAGCGTTTTCGACATACATAATAACTTAAATTAATATATATTTATTGAATGAGTCTAAGAGGCGAAAAGCTTGTGTTTATAACAAAAACGTTTCCCGAAATACCTGACTAAGACTTCAAAAACAAACGTGGTTGACAAGGAATGTGAGATTTTCTGTGTAAAATATGGCGACTTATTTTAGGTTTTCGTAGCAAAAACAAATAGCACAATTTTACAAATCAAGCGCCGAGACGCGTTATCGTCCCACTTACCGCTGAGAAAGGAATGGGTAAAAAGAAAAGGCACAGTTGAGAGAAACGCCTGGGCTTATCAGGGAGCAGCCATGTTCCGTACGTCTTCAACGGCACGGCGCCGTGACGTCAGACGTCAGCGGGCCGACGCAGCCTGTCGTGAAAAGGGGAGGGCCTTCGGCGGGGACTGTTTTTATTTATTTCTTTGTTTCATGGGCATAAAACAACAACAATGGTGGATAATTGAAGAAGTGCGAACACTAGGATGAGCGAATGACATTCCCAGTCACAGTTATCAGACCGATATCACAAGTGAATCAACAGGGGGAGGATGAAGCGGCGCAATGCGGACTGCAGCAAACTCCGACGGCCGTTAAAACGGAACCGAATCACCGAGGGTATTTATAGCAGGTACAAAAAAGGGGGGCTGGAGGGACCTTATTGTATAACAATGGCCTCGCTCTGCAGATGTCAAGAAGCGGCTGCCAGTCTCTGTTAGCGGCCGTAATTAGGGACGTCTTGGTTTTTGAGCCACAGCAGGGACTGAATGAACATGCCCGCATTTTTTTTCCTTTTAACAATAATAGGCCCAGATTAACGGTAATAGTGTCGCGGTTCGTCTGCCGTTCGCTTGTTAAAAATGTCAATTCCGTTCACATGTAATTATCGATAGGGTAGCACTCTGAGTGGCTCAGTATAAAATACACACAGGAACATATGCTTTGTGTGTGGAGAGAGAGGTTGGAGGAGGGGGGGGAGACAAAAAAATGGGGGAAAAAAATGCCGTAACTTTCGTGTAAAAGGCGCCCGTTTTAAAATTTCACGTGCTTTGTCTGACGGCGGGCTGACTCCGAAACGCTTTAAAGAAACAAAATAACGCGTGGATTTGTTTTAATTGAACCTGTTGCGGCGCGAGCAAGCAGCTGCTCCGCTTCGTACAGATTGGAGGCAATCAGAGAAGATGAGAAGCAGCTGTGCTGACAGCGTGTCCAGACATGTTCACCTCCGTGTGGGGAAACCTATACATTCATGTCAGTTCCGTCAAAGTAAATGAATAAATTGTTGTTGGCTGTGTTTTAGATTAAAAGGTCGAACCAGCTAGGTTATGAATGATGACTATCTTACCTGTTGTAGATGATGCTTTGAACAATTTCTGTTTGGAGAAATACAGGTTTAAGGGACACAGGTCTTCCAAAACAATCGTTTTTGCCACAAATATCCTCAAGCAGAGTGCCGTTCGTGCCAACTAAAATCGTCTTGTCGTTTTGGTCAAGCCTCGTAAATTAGGTTAGTGCACAATCTCACGGAATATTGTTATTTCTGGTAGAGCTTGAAGTATGTGTTGCGGATGACCCTCAGCAACTGCCGCACCAAAGCTGAGCTCAATGGCTGTGAAGTTGGCCGAGTTAAAGCCATTTTTGTGTTGGTTGAGGTTGATTTAGCTGTGGTGGCTATCTTGAACTCGGTTGACTCCAACATGTAATGAGTTGTAGATGTACATCCAGTGATTACGTCCCGAGAGTTAAGCTAAAATCCATCTTTCATAAAATATTTTGCTGTCGTTGCAAATACAGACAGAAACGTTAGCGCCTTTCGTGGGTGGTGATATTTTCGCCGGGCCTGTACGCGACGCCGTAGCGCTGCCACGAAAATACACCAAAAACAGGAAACGAGAGGAGGAGCGTGCTCTTAAAGCTCACCTCCTGAGTGTGGCTATAAGGCGCACTTAAAAGCCTTCAATTTCCTCAAAAAACGACAGTGCGCCTTATAATCCGGAGCGCCTTATATATAAAAGAAGTCGTGATGTCTTAGTACGACTTTGGTAAACTACAAAGCTGCACCGCTCGCAGCATTAAGGCTCAGTTATAGTCGCGCTCTGAAGTGTTGTGCGCGGTGTAGGCGTTTGTACTTGACGCTTACGTCGGTGCAATATCCTTCCTTGAGTTTTCAAAACCGTTTGATTATCTTTGTGATCTCTCATAGATGGATCGTATAAATGCTGATACATGGCAACCAGCTCCACTAGAGCATCAAAATCGTCCATTTTGAATGGAGCGCGGTGCGTGCGTTCCGCCTGGAGTTACAAAAATTGGGAGGTGCCCCTTATATATGACAAAAGTTCGAAAATGGACCATTCATTAACAGCGTGCCTTATAACCCAGTGCGCCCTATAGTGCGGAAATACGGTAAATCTAATGAGAAGATGCCAACGCCCTGGGGTTGTAGGTTAGATTACAGTTTTGGCTATGATTGTATTGTTCTCAAAGAGTTATTTTGTTTTGTGTTTTGTCTCTCTACAGGAAAATACAAAGGTGGTGTTTCCAGATTTTTTTCAGTCTGGAACTCATTTTCCAAAAGCACTATTTTGAAGCTCCTGAAATGCTGTTTTTGTGTGTGAACGCAAGGCTGAAATAATAAAAAATATTAGCACGTTCCCCTAAAAAAAATTAAATAACCCGTGTTTGACGACCCCTAATTCTGACGGCTAACAGCTAATCCAAGCAGGGCCAAAACTGGAATTTCTACTATCTTACAACAACTCCAGTCTCAAAAACTGTATAGCAGCTCATTTAAACGCAGTTTTGTAAAATGTTACATTACCGTCAGTCTCACTTTACACGTAATGATGTGAAACTGACAGCAATGTCAAGATTTATAGAATGGCATTCGCATAAACAGTGTAGCTACGGTTCTGGTCTCACTTGGACTAGCCATTAGCTCGTCAAAAAAAGCCAGAAGTAAACTCTTTTTCTCCTAACTGAGGTCGTTCAAAGAGGTAAGATAGTAACTGTTTGTTTTACAGAACCCCACTTCAAAAGACCTGAACTATCCCTTTAATAGTCAGTGCCAAATTACTGTTTGCTCTGCCTTCAAATCTGACATTATCTGCGGGTCACGCTGGTAACAGTTTTTAGACACACACTCTAAAAGTCTGTTGTATTAAATCGGGATTATTACCACCTACTTCCTGAAACACTCCTCTGTGTGGTCAGCTTTGTTTACTCGTTTGTCTCTTTCGCTTGCTTGTGTGTTCTTCGCAGCACGTTCCTGTACCTGAAGTTTCTGGTGGTGTGGGTGTTAGTCCTGCTGGCCGACTTTGTGCTGGAGTTCAGGTTCGAGTATCTGTGGCCCTTCTGGCTGTTTATTCGGAGCGTCTACGACTCGTTCAGATATCAGGGGCTGGTAAGAGCTTCACAACACCGACCCGACCCTTTCAACCTTCACTTGAGCTGTAGGTGATCTTGAGATTAAATGTTTATTGTCCCCTTAATTTTTTTTTCCTTTTCCACCTAGGCGTTCTCTGTCTTTTTCGTTTGTGTGGCGTTTACATCAGACATCATATGCCTCCTCTTCATCCCCGTCCAATGGCTGTTTTTCGCTGCCAGCACCTATGTGTGGGTCCAGTACGTGTGGCACACAGGTTAGTCCAGTTTTCAGTAAATTCTTGTTTTTAATCTTTCTACCGCCTGCTGCTGGAATGTGAAGATGGGTGATCATGTTTTTGCCTGTCTGTTACCAAAATACACTATACTGCCAGAAGCATTCGCTCGTCTCCCTTCACACTCATATGAACTTGAGTGACATCCCACTCTTAATCCACAGGGTTTAATATGACGTTAACCCACCATTTGTAGCTCTAACAGCTTCAACTCTTCTAGGAAGGCTTTCCACAGGTTTAGGAGTGTCTTTATGAGAAGTTTTATCATTCTTCCACAAGCTCATTGATGAGGTCAGACACTGATGTTGGACAGAAGGCCTGGCTCTCAGTCTCTGCTCTAATTCATCCTAAAGATGTTCTATCAGGTCGAGGTCAGGACTCTGTGCAGACAAGTCAAGTTCTTCCTCACCAAACTCCCTCCTCCATGTCTTTATGGACCTGGAAATTGTAATGAAATGAAATTGTCCAGAATGTCTTGGTTTGCTGAAGAATTAAGAGTTCTCTTACTGGAACTAATGCCCCTTTTACACGGACCCTAACGGTCCCGGGTCCACTCTATTCGGCTCGCTTTGCGAGCGTTTACATCTGCATTTTTTCGCCGTCGGTCCCTGCTTCTTTGGTCCCTGCTTCGGAGTCGGGCCAGCCGGGCCGGCCCTGGTTTATGGGCGGCGCAAGCTTAGCTCCTGTTCACTCATTGGTCGTGGGTGTGACCAGATGCAAGCATAAAGAGCGAAGGTAGGAATATAAACAACAGCGTTAGCTTACCCTGCAACGTTTATGCCATCTGTCCCCCAGCTGAAGGCGCTGTAAAGCCTGAAATCTCCGGCGGATAACAGCTGTCCTACTCCGCACAACAATCGCGGCATCCAGAGCATTTCTTCCACTGCGCCTCTCTTCCTGAAGTCTCAGGAGAATCCCCATAAGTTTAAAAAACAGCAACAACACAGGGCCAACGTTGTCCATTGCGCTTTCGTTGTTTACACAACTTGCGCTAAGTTTTGGTAGCGCACCCCCCTGCGCCGCGACCCCGCCCTCCGCAACACGAGGAGGCGTTCCTCTGCTACCGACCAAATTGGCCGGTGTAAACGCGATGCATTCTTTGCCAAGCTGAGTAGAGTGGAGTAGAGCCAGACTTCTGAATTAGGGTCCATGTAAAAGAGGCATAAGTGGCTGAGCCCAACTCCTGAAAAACAAGCCCACACCATGATTCTCCCTCCACCAGACGTTTCACTTGGCACAGTGCAGTAAGACAAGAACTGTTCTCCTGGCAGAAGCCAAATCCAGACTTGTCCTCCAGAGGACACCTCTCCACTGCTCCTGAGTCCAGTGGCGGCGAGCTTTACTCCACTGCATCCGACTCTTTGCACTTGGTGATGGAAGGCTTGGATGCAGCTGCTCGGCCGTGGAACCCCATTCCATGGAGCTCTCTACTCACTTTTTTATTGACTCTGTACAATATTAGTGACCTCTGTGTTCTATGCGCCTCAGCATCTGTTGAGCCCACTCTGTGGCCGACCACTTCGTGGGCGACTTCCTCTCGTTCCCATTCCCAATTGCTTCCACTTTGTTATAATCCCACTAACAGTTGACTGTGGAAAACTTAGCAGCAAGGAATTTATGACAGGATGCACAGGTGGCATCCTATCACGGTCCCACACTGGAATTCACTGAGCTCCTGAGAGCGACCCATTCTTTCACAAATGATTGTAGAAGCAGTCTGCACGCCTAGGTGCTTTATTTTATACAGCTGTGGCAATAGAAGGGTTTGGAACACCTGAATTCAATGATTTGAATTGGTGAGTGAATACTTTTGGATATGTAGTGTGTATCATGAAGCACTGGACAAACTTTAATAACTTTTGTAGAAAGTAATCATTGGATGTAAATCAATTCAAGATGGCTGCCACAGCCAACTGACTTTAGGCAACATAAAAATGCCTGGAGGTCAGTGAGTTTGACAGATACTGACAGAATTTGATGTAATAGTAGCCGAGAGTCACTCACAGCATTCTGTGTGAATCCCGCAGTATTGCATGAGATTGTGAATTTTACTTATCCGGTTTGACCAAAACGGCTACAACTCCATCACTTCTTGTCATAAGATGTTGATGGGCATTTCTTCAAGGAAGGCTAGGCCTTTAAATATTATTGCTCCAGCAGCCAAGTGGCCTCTTTCACCTCCAACACTTGCACAAGAAATTAACTGCTACCAAATTTCAACAGTGATGAAGTTGAGTGCAATTTTTTCTTTTTTTTTTCAAATCCTTGCAGAAAGAGGAGTCTGTCTACCCACCGTATCGCTGTGGATCCTCTTTGTGTACATCGAAGCTGCCATACGGTTCAAAGATCTGAAGAATTTTCATGTAGATCTGTGTCGACCCTTTGCTGCTCACTGGTAAGCGTTGTTAATTGTCAAAACTTTTGCCGTTTCGTTTGTTTGTTTGTTTGTTTGTGTTTTTATCTGTCTGATTATTCCTCCTCCCCTCCCAGTATTGGCTACCCAGTGGTGACTCTAGGTTTCGGCTTTAAGAGTTACGTGAGCTATAAGATGCGTCTGAGAAAACAGAAGGAGGTCCAGAAGGAGAACGAGTTCTACATGCAGCTCCTACAGCAGGCGTTACCGCCAGAGCAACAGATGCTGCAGAGACAAGAGCGAGAAGCAGAAGAAGGTAAGACCCTAAAAATACAGCAAACCTGCATCACTCTACACTGAATGTGGTGAAATGTAACCCTCAGACTTTCTGCAGAGTAACGATAAAAGAAAGCTGGTTCTGTAGAAGTTGTGAATAGATGTGAGAACGGCTTCGTCTTTTCTGATATGGGTTCAGATTAGAGTCCGAAAGAGATGGAGGCTGTAGGTTAACGCTCACTAAAGAATCCAGGCTCGTTGCTGTAAATAAAACCTGCTTCTATTATAAAGAAAAGTGGGGCAGAACCGTAAAAGATCGCCAAATAACTGTCGCCTACCTACTCGGAACATTTAAAAGATGCAACGGATGTTGTTGGAACTTCTTTATTGTTATTCTTTAAAAGCAGGAGTAGTTCTGACACTCTGAAGTGGGGTTCTTGACAAAGTTATGAACAGTTAATGTGTTGCCTGTTGTAGATAGCGCTTTGAACAACCTCAGTTTGGAGAAATGGAGTTTTAGTCAGGAATTGTTTTAAAGTAGCAATGATCTTCTTCTACCCCATCAATGCTGCCAATCTCCAAAACTTTATAGTGGTTCACGATTAAGAATAGTTAAGCCTTTCCTCTGCGTTTCTTTCACTTTAGATGTTCATTCTGGGAGCGACGTGAGATATGTTGTTCCAGTCTGCAGCTCACTGCTGTTGCTGCCGTTTCTGCTTGTAAATAATCACAGAATTCAATGTAAAGAAATGTCACGTGAAATTTACCGCAATGTAAAAGTTCATAAAATAGTATTAGCACGAACTGCTGTGAAATCTTTGTGACTGGAACCGTTTTAAGTCGACAACAATCCACTTTAACCTTAGCTGTGTTCAGACTAGACGTAGACAGGTAAGATGTGAACTGTTCACAACTCTAACACGAAATCCCACTTCAAAATGTCTGAAGTATCCTTTTAAGACTTAAATGATAATAAAAGAAAAGTTTGATTTCCTGTTTATTGACCACTTAGTCACTTTAAGGTCGCCTACACTGTGTCAAACAGTACCTGTGCCCCTACAGTCCACCATAATATCTGCTAACATATAAGAAGTATGGCTCAGGTTTAACACACATCTGTTTTAACCCCTCTGTGTCATCTTCACCCTTTTCAATGACATTCTTATGACACAGATCACTTTTTCCACCAGTTTGTGAAATATTTGCCATAATTTGGTACCATAACACAGTGACTTCTATCATTTTCTAGGCTGCATGTTGCTTTACAGCCAGAAGGTTGCAGGTTCAAAACCCGTCTCTGGCCTTTCTGTTCTCTCTCTGCGTGAGCGGGTTTTCTTTATTCCTGTTTCGTCTGTATATTTCTCAGAATATTTTGCTATTAAAAAAACCCAAGATCATTTAATATGATTCTTTCAATTAATATTGACAAAGATTGGTTGAAGGCACACGTGTCAAACTCGAGGCCCGCGGGCCGGATCCGGCCCCCAGGATAGCGTTTAGATTTCATCAGGTCCGGCCCTCTAGTCTGGGACAGATCGAGACTCTGATTCTTGACTCTTATTTTGCTTTAAAAAACTGAGCATAAATAGTGAAGTTTTCTCTTGACAGTGACTTAGAAGCCAACAATATATAGTTTTAATTTCTGTATGATCAGGTTTTTGTTGATGGCTTTTTAAAAAAAATCTGTTTTAATGTTAAAAAATTCATTTAAAAGCTGGGTGAGGTGTATGAAATGACTGCTGATGATGTGCTTTTTGAAGTTTGATCTATTTGTCTGTGTTCATTAAAGTATGTTTGCTCTAAATTCTGTATAATCTGTAACTGGGAAAAGGTCATTGATATTTCTATATGAATGATTTGATATATTACATATAAAACTAAGGTTAATTTATGTAATTTTTAATAAATATTGATTGTGGCCCTTGGCTAGGACCATATATTTAATTTTGGCCCCCTTGCGTCACCTGGTTTGACACCCCTGGTTTAAGTTTAAGTGGAACTGAGTTTGACTGCCTTGCTGTCAGGTCAGTGATGAAGATTCCTGTGTTTTCAACAACCCAAGGCATCACTTGTGCGGTTTTTTTCTTCTGTATGATCCTGTTTTGGGTCAGTTAATCATCTTGCCTGTTTATGGACAAATATGTTTACAGTTGCCTCTTAGTTAAATCTGTTTTTCTATCTTTGCTCACGATCTGTGCTTGCTTCCATCCAGCTGCCTTAGCTAAAGGGATCTCTGAGGTCGAACCTACAGTCGTGGCCCAAAACGGAGCACCACCCGGGAAGAAAAGCACTTCGGTCCTGTTACCAGAACTGGAGTACCGTGAAAAAGGGAAGGACAGTACAGCGAAAGAGCGGGAGGGTAAAAAACAAAACACAGTGGGAATCAATAACAACAGCATTATACAAGCACTGGACTCCAAACTACAGGAGACAGAGTTTATTGAGAACTACGTGGGGACAAAGAGACTGAACAACGACTTGGCAGGAGAGAACACGCTCACTGACAGCAGCACACACATGACTTCGAAAGAGGAAATGGGGGGGACGGGGAAGAATTACAAAAACGCCAGCGGAGGTGGGGGCGGCAGTGGCGGCGGCGGCAACTCGTCCCCGAGAAACCACAGCTCTACGAACGGCAGCCTCCCGTCGGGCTCGTCAGCCAGTAAGAACGAGAAGAAGCAGAAAGGCGCAGGGAGGGGCCAGAAGGATCCAGTGGAGAACTGCATCCCCAACAACCAGCTGGGCAAATCTGACACTCTCGTCCGGTAAGACCCGCTGTTTGAACGCTCCAACGTCCGCTCTGACCTTTGACACACAGCCTGGATCAGCTGTCTTTTCTTAAACCGGAATTATGGAGTGTAAACCTGCAACAGATTATAATGTGAGAATGCTGAGTCAGCTTTCACACTATTGTTTTCCTTTTTTTTATTTATTTGTACGTTTTTTTGCCAATTTAACTACTTCTGCGTACTTTGTTCTGTTTTAGCTGCTCTATCATTCAGAAAACGGGTGCTATGATTACCTTTTGAAACTTTTATACTTTTCAAAAAATATTTAACTTTATTTACATATATTTTCCTCCAAGAAACACATTATAATCTCTTCAATTCCATCAAAACATTCTTAGTAATTTGCTACTTTACTTTTGTTTTCTTATTCTACTTTATGCTTTCAGCTACAGTTTTGTTATTTTTAGCTTTTAATTAGCCTTTTGCTACTTTAGTTATTGCTTTTAGGTAACATTTTACTTTAGTTTAACTGTCCCATCTCAGTTTCAGCTTAAGTGAAGTCATTCATCACTCAGCACTCGTGCTGCCGTTTCTGTAGTCCATTAAGGTGCGGTCGAATGTACCGAAGTGTCACACCCTCACCTTTTCTTCCAGAGTAGCTGCATGTGTTGTGAAGTTCCACGAGGAAACTTTTCCCCCCTGATGTTGTAACGCCGCGTTTCCTCACAGGCTGGAGCAGGATGTGAAGCGCCTGAAGGCCGATCTCCAGGCTAACAGGCAGCTGGAGTCGGAGCTGCGCAGCCAGGTGTCCTCTCTGAGCAGCCAGGACCGCAGCCTTCGCTCCGAACTGGGCCAGCTGCGACAGGACAACGAGCTGCTGCAGAACAAGTGCGTGCACGCACAAACCTGCTGGCATTCTCAGAATCCAGCATCGTCTGAGCAACAGTTGTAGTAAAGTAGTTGATGTTTTTGATTCTTTTGAAGTCTTGGTAAGTCTAAAAAAGTTGTGCCTGAAGCACTAAAGTCAAAGTAAAATGGATGACTACAGTTTTCATTTTGTTTCTTGAGTGTAGCTCTAAAACTGATTCCAGTTTACGGTACCTTTAGAAAGTATTCAGACCCCTTCAGTTTTTGCTGTTTTTAATGTTGCAGTCTGATGCTAAAGTAATTAAATTATTTTCTTCTCATTCTTCTTCACGTAGTACACCAGAATGAAGTGAAAACAGAATTTCAATCATTTTATTTTATTAAAAAAGAAAAACTGAAACATCAGAAGAATTCAGACTCTTACCTTACTACTGAGTTGGATCATATTTAGAGCAGTTCTAGCCTCGAGTCTTTTTAGGTTTGATGCAACAAACCTTGCCCACCTGGACTGGAGGATTTCCTATTATTCGTTTTAGTGCAGACTGTCAGTGGAGCCATTTTCAGGCCCCTCAGAGATGTTTGATATGCTTCAAGTCAGAGCTCTGACTGGGCCACTCTAGGACATTCACTGAGATGTCCCTAAGCCACTCCTGTGTGTCTTCTCTGCGTGTCCTGGGTCCTTGTCATTGTCTCGGTCCAGTTTGAGGTCCTGAACACTTGAACAGGATTTCATTGAGGATATCTCTGTACTTTGCTCCATTCAGCATACCTTCAACCCTGACCAGTCTTCCAGTGCTTGCTTATGGGAAAAAAAAACCCCGCAGCATGATGCTGCTACCACCATGCTTCACTGTGGGGACTGTATTGAGCAGGTGATGAGCAGAGCCAGGTTTCCTCCTGACATAATGATAGAATTATAGACAAACAGTTCAATTTTGGTTCCTTCAGAAAAGGGAAAGTTCCTCAGAGTCTGAGAGTCCTTTAAAACTGAGGAGATGCTTCTGTTTAACCACTCTGCCATAAAGCCCAGATCACTGGAGGTCTGCAGTTCTGGTTGTTCCTCTGGAAGTTACTCCCATCTCCACACAGGATCTCTGAAGCTCAGTTAGTGATCATTAGGTTCTCAGTCACCTCTCTGACAGAGACCCTTCTCCTCTGATTGCTCAGTCTGGTGACCAGCTCTTGGAGGAGTCCTAGTTGAGCCAAGCTTCTTCTATTTTTCTATTTGAGAATCATGGAGGCCACTAAGCTCTTGGGGATCTTTTAATACAATGGAATTTTTTTCATTAGCTTTTCTGATCTGTGCCTTTCATAAATCCTATCTCTGCATGTAGACTTTTCAAATCATGTCCAATCAAGTTTAATTTTTCACAGGTGGACTCCTATCAAGGTGTAGAAAGAGAGAGAAAGGGAAGGTAGCTGAAGTAATTTTCTAGTGTTGCTAAAGGTCTGAATACTTGTGAAAATGTTTCAGTTTTGTATTTTAATAAATTTACAGAATTGTGTAAAATTGTGTTTTGTCATTATGAGGCTCCAAGTGTAGATCAACGAGGTAAAAACAGAATTTAAACAATCGTATCGTCGAGCTGCAATGTCACAAAAAACCCTCACGAAAAGTGAGGAGGGTCTGACTGCTTTCTGAAGCCACTGTATGTGAAACAATCCTAACGCAGCTAAGGTGACAACATTCTCTGCCCTTTAGGCTCCACAGTGCCGTCCAGGCGAAGCAGAAGGATAAGCAGACAATATCCCAACTGGAGAAGAGGCTGAAGGCAGAGCAGGAAGCCCGAGCTCTAGCTGAGAAGCAGCTGGCTGAGGAGAGGAAGAGGAAGAAGATGGAGGAGGCCACTGCAGCCAGAGCGGTAGCTTTAGCAGCCGCAACAAGGTACAGATCTACATGTTCTTCATAGCTGGGTTAGCGGTTTCCAGTCTTTTAAAAAGTGTGGGGTTTTTATTGTTGTTGTTTTCTCATCTGTGCAACAGAGTGGAATCCACTGATTCCCTTCGAGGTCGTATTAGAGAGCTGGAGACGGAGTGCAAGAAGCTCAGCATGGACATGAAGCTTAAAGAGGAGCAGATTAGAGATCTGGAGGGCAAGTGTCAGGTGAGACTGAATAAAGACTAGTGAAGTGCCTCCGAGGCGTTCTAATCTGCAGTTAAAGTGTACGTTCAGTTTACCGGAACGTGCCACTGATTTGCCAATTAAACACAAAGTTCTCTTGTCATTTTTCTTGTCTGCCTCTGTTTGATTCCTGACACACGAAGGAGCTGCGCAAGTACAAAGAGAATGAAAAAGACACAGAGGTGCTGATGTCGGCGCTGTCGGCCATGCAGGAGAAGACCCAACACCTGGAGAACAGCCTCAGTGCTGAGACCAGGATCAAACTGGACCTGTTCTCTGCACTGGGGGATGCAAAAAGGCAGCTGGAAATAGCACAAGGTAGGTGCCACGGGTCCCAATTCAGTAATTCTCACTAAAAGGCAGTTTTTAAATTAATATCGTAGTGCATTGTGTTTATGGGGTTTGCAACAAATTATTTGTGGATGATAGGCTCTCAAACTGTAAAAAACTAAATAAATAGAAGTATAAACTGAAAACTATTGACTTCTAATAAAAATTCAGTTCAAACTGTTGCTTAAACCTGAATAAATAGCAGAGCTACCAACACAAATAAAGAATAAAACCACTTATTTTAGGCACATTATGACCTCTCAGAGTAGAGAGCTGGGGAGAGTAAATGACAGCTCGTAGAATAAGTTCAGAATATCCCTTTACCTTCTGATGTGTGGAAATCCCCTTTTTATATGAGTAAGAAAGGTTGGAATTACCCTCAGTTTTGAAAATTGTAGTTCAGCATGCACACAAGTACATATGTTTTGAAATTGAACATGTGACCGTATAGAAAATGAAAACCTCAACTTATTCAGCATTATGTCACGTTTAGTAGATATAAAAAGGAATAGTGTTGTGAAAAACTTGCATTCAAACCTTGTTTTGGTTGTTTGCAGTCAGACCATTTAAATGTTTCTGATGATGTTTTTTTTTTGTTTGTTTGTTTTATTTTCTGACTATTATTAGCAGAAAAAGCTCAGGTCACATTAATTCACTCCAAACAATGATTCAGCTTCAGTAAAGGTTTCAGGGAATCAGGTGTATTAGAAGATTAGTTGTTCTTTTCATAGAAACAATTACGACTTTACAGCTTCTTTCATGTTGTGACCATTAACTTAATGTTAGTTTGGAGCAAAAGTTTAACAAATAGCTTTTAGCACACAGTCTATTGAAAGTTTTGTACAAAACTGGTAACTTCATATATTTTTCCAAAACAATTTGGCCCTAGTTGTTCTACATTTCTATAAAATTACATTAAAATCAATTCCTGATTTTAATCCTTTTAAACAAACAAATGAAGAAACTGTTGCATAAACCCTTGTGATTTAGCTGAATTTTAAAAAAACGGAACGTAGAAAAACACTGCCTACTCACTGGTGGAGTCTCTGGAGAACTTTTACCCCTTTAACTTTATCTGGAAAAATTATATTTTGAGCAAAAGAAACATCAAATGACCCATGAAACACCGCTTTTCACACACAGACTCTTCAGAAGACAGCCTGAGCAAACAAATTAAGATCCTAACCATCTTCAAAGTGCCTGTCATTTCTGAGAGAGGACTAGCTTTGGTAATCTGGCTAACAGAAAGAAAGCCCGGCTTTGTTGAACTTGTTTCATGGCACACTTTTCTGGTATGTGTTCTCTTGATCACTGAGCGCCAGAGATTTTATTTTATTTTATTTTTTCGTACGTTGCGGTTTTTGACAAAATTTTGTCATGATTGAACAATGACACCGCTACTCTCTCTATAACCTACACGGCTTATTAGAAAGTGGCTGGATTGCAGGAAATTTATATTTTTAAAAAAAACTTCAGGACAAAGGCAAACATAAAGGCTTCAGCATACTCCATAAGAAGTCACAAAGTCGGTTGGCGGTCACGTGGTTGCGAGCCGTTCGTTTTCTCACACACCTTTCATCGTCTACGAGACACTCTGATCAGAACTCCCAGGAAGCTCCTCCCTCCTCCTGCAGCATTAAAACGGGTTTCTTCCCGCCGGCTTCTCAGCTCTCCTGTCCTTGTACCAACCAGACATTATTAATTAGACTGAGACAGTACACGCTGTTTGACATCTGCAAATTCGACGGTGCGTAATAATAATGAGCGGCCTATGCTGCCCGGCCGAGGCGCACTTCCTCCCGGCCACCACAGCCACTAAGAGCCGCCTGTGTCTCCTCGCTGTCTTTTTAAGCTCGTAGGTTTCTAAGTTTTGCTGGAACAGTCGTAAAGACAGCTGTATTTTCTAACAGCCTCCAGCTGTTTCTCAACGGAGCAGCAGAAGCAAAATGGCTCCATTAAAGCTCACCGGCTTTTAAGCATAAACAACTTCTGACCAATAACACGACAATCAGAGCAAACCCCTGTGAGAAAAGCTTCGGCCAGGACCTTGTGTCGAGAAGGGGCGGACGAAGCTGCTACACAAAACAAAAATGACGCAATTTTCGTCACGCAACCACCCGAATGAGAGCCGACTTCGTGACTTCTCATGGAGGATGCATCCTTATCAGGCTCTGTCCGTTAGGAGCACATTCTCACGACTGTACTAACATGCGAGCTCGTGATCGCACCACCCCATGTGCACGAATCCTGGATGCAGGATGCAGCTACAGGATGCAGCTACCACAACCACACCCTGACGCCATAATGCCACTGTCACGAGCCGCTAAAAACACTTCAGAACCATTTAACCAGACCAGCTGGATAAAGATGTCTCCTCCACCAACCTGACTGTGATGCAGAAAGAAGTGAAACTTCTTCTGGAACTCCTCAGTTGCATGTCTCTCAGGAAAAGGAACTTAATATTAACAACAAGCCTGAGCTAACACCCTGTCCCTGCAGTTACCAGAACAGATAACTAGTCAGTCACTCTGGTGGTGATGTGCTAAATCTGCATCTACCTGGCACAAACTCATTCTGAAACGGATACTGCTAGTATAAAACACAGAGAAACCCATATATTGAAATATTGTAATATAACCCATGATTTGACTAAATCTGTGTTTTTAAATTTCTTGGGGCATGAGGTCTGGGTCTGAAGCCCTAAATGTCCCAGTCTAACCACACCGATGAGTTCAGCCTCACTGTGGAGAAGGTTAAGCATCATTCAACAACACGAAGGGGGGGTTTCTATGCAGAACTTCAACCACATCCACCCTTCCTCCCCCCTCATCCATGCCTGCCCATGATGAGAACAATTCCTCTCCTGCTTTGTGTCGACAGTAAAAGGCAAATGAAGGACAACTGAGCGATTTTAATTGTTGCAGCTCCATGGTAAGAGCTTTGCCGTAACTCACTTGGATGGGTGTCATATGATGGCGTTGTACCTGAGGCGACCAAGCCACACCAGTGCACACAAGTCCCATATAATGGATCCACGGGCCTCGATAATAAACCGGCACAACCTTGCTTCAGGAGTTGTGTGCACGCGCAAAACCAATGTGGATTTACTGCGCTCGATCACCCGTAACGGCGAGTCCACTACGTTCTTAAAACGAGACCTTCCCAAGATCCTGCAAAGCCCACCTGTGTTCTGGCTGTAGTCAGGTCTTTATCCTGCGTAAAGGGGGGCTAATTTCCTACTTGTGTTACTAATATTTGAGCACAAATAGTTTGGCCTTATGAAGTTCCCAGTCTTATGCAGTTTTTTTTTTTTGTTGTAAAGTCTTTTAGTCGGATTGAATTCGGGGATGAGATCTCCACTCGTCTGTTGGCGCCTCTGTTGAAAACCTCTGTTTCCCGTGTCTCATTCAGGCCAGATCCACCAGAGGGAGCAGGAGATCGCAGAGCTGAAGCAGAAGATAGCAGAGGTGATGGCCGTGATGCCCAGCCTGTCCTACTCCTCAGACGGCAGCAACCTGAGCCCCGTCACCCCCCACTACTCCTCCAAGTTCATGGACAATAGTCCCTCCTCCCTGGACCCCAACGCCTCAGTCTACCAGCCCCTCAAAAAGTGACTCTTTTTGTCAGACAGAACTTGATCCCTTTTTTTTAATTATAATTTTATGTTGCTGTCAGTTCCCCTTTGGGTTGTTTTTAGGTTGACTAGGCCCTGACAAGTTTTTGCACTTAGCACAGACCGACACACAACTCCTCCATATCCGTACATGAGGGTTTTTTGGTTTTTTTTTTGTCTCTTTGTTTGGAGGAGGTGCGGTTCTTCTACAAGAACTATTATTTTGAAGGAGTCGTGTACAATCGGTTGGCCAAATGTCTCCTGAAGAGCCATCAAGCATCGCTTCACGTCAGTCCTCTTTACAGTGTGAAACACCCCCCACCCCACCCCTCCACCCCACCCAACAGCCACTTTTTCTTCTACAGTAAACTCACGCCCAGGTGTTTCGGTTTCTCAAGAAATCTATTGACTTTTTCTCCAAGATAGGAGGCATGTTTTCCGTTCCGGACGTGAATCAGAAGTTCGCCTGTAAAGTACAGCCCTGTAAGAGATACACGAATGTAAAACTGTTCATGTTTTGATATCAGCATTAACCTAATCAGTGATTGTTTGTTTGTATCGTTTCAGTTCGACAATGTGCATTTATTCTGAAATCGTGATATTGAGCAGATACTCGTTTGCTGTGTTCCTCAGATACAGTATAGTCGCTTAATACAGGAATAATAGAGTCTCCGGGGTTAACAGGAAGCGGATGGAGCAGATGCGGTTTCACCCTTAAAGAAAATTACTGCTAGATTGGATTTGGCACTGCCAAAAATGTTACTTTCCCGTTCACTTGTTTGCCGAAGACACTTCTCATTTCTGGACCAAATTGGGACCCGTTAGGCCATATCGTTCCTTGGATTTAATGATGTCGAGGTAACTAGTCGTTACCGTAATTTGCAGATGTTAACAGTGCCTTGCAGTTTCTTCTTTTTAATATCCAGAGTTCACTTTTTTTTTTTTTTTAATGATTTTCTTCTTCTTCTCCATCCTGGGATTTAGCTTCGAAGCGGCTCTTCTCTCACTGGCTCCGATAACGCCTGTTTTTTTTTTTGTTTGTTTGTTTTCTTTTATTAAAAGGTTGCTCACATTATCAGTATTGAAAGGCAGAAACACAAGGGTCTCACGTTTAATCCTCGTGCAGACTTTAAAGGGAAAAAAAAAAAACACTGGACAAGTCCTTTCACACGACGTAGGCTCGTTACGCCAAGCGCCAACCCAAACTGATTGTTGATTCTCATGCCCTCCGGCTGGCATTTTTGTTTACAACAATGTACATTATCTCGCTGAGGAATGTTTCCTTTGCTTATTTAATTTCAGTTCTTAAGTGCCAAGTGTTAATGTTCGGTTTCCATCCGTACTTTGATTGATGTAGCTAGCATAATGTTTGCAGAAGCGTGCTGTTCTTTTATTTGTCGATAGAGCATATTTGGACGATGTTGTGTTTACAAGGTTCTAGGGCTGATCACGGTGAAGCAGCAGACAGTCGAGTAGGACTGATTGTGCCATTTGCACTTTTTAATTTATTTTTAGACCTTTTTTTTATTGAATGGCACTTATGTAATATTTCCCAGAATTTTAGTTGTTTCCTGATACATTTTTTTTAAATTTTATTTAAAAAAAAAAAAAAAAAAAAAAGAACAGGAAAGATTCTGTGAATGTGTTGTGTAGGAAAAAAGGTTATCCCTGAACCATTTGACCATGCTGTGCTGTCACGTCGCCTACCTGAGGAAAAAAAAAACTGAAAAAAAAAACCGAAGTATTGTTTGTGGATCGCTCTTGCATTGTGAATTGAGTTCTCGAGTTGCTTTTTACAAGTTTGTGTTAAAGAAAGAGAGGGGGGGGGGACCAACAAAAAAAAACAGGTTTAAAAAGTGCTTTGTTTTAACTTTTTATTGTTCCACCATGTTTATTTTCTTTACTCAAAGTGATGGTGGCCGTGTCACACGTTTCACTTTGATTTTTCACCATTAAAGAAAGTCTTGCTGGTGGCAACGCAAGCTGTCGAGTCTGTCATTACCCCACGTGTCTCCCTCAGTCACCATCAGCATCAGGGCCCTCTAACGACCGATTTCAGCTGATCTCTTTCCAGGTTGGAGTGATGAATCAGTTACAATTTTTAAAGATGGGAACTGGGTGAACAAGATTAGCTTTATTTCCTCTAATCCGCACAGAGTCCAAATTATACTCGCAGGCTCCAATTACACACTTTTTGGAGCCGTCAACAAGCTTCTGGCATAATTCTGGCTGAAACTTTGACCAGTCTTTTTGGCAGAATTGGTAGAGTTACATTACCGTATTTTACAGACTATAAGGCGCACTTAAAAGATTTCAGTTTTCTCAAAAAACGACAGTGCGGAGAGCCTTATATATGTAAGAAGTTGTAATGTTTTAGTACGACTTTGGTAAACTACAAAGCTGCACCGCTCGCAGCATTAAGGCTCAGGTATAGTCGCGCAGGGCTCCGTGCACGGCGTGCGGTGTAGGTGTTTGTACTTGACGCTTACGTTGGTGCAGTATTCTTCCGTGAGTTTTGAACCGTTCGATTATCTTTGTGATCTCTCATGG
This sequence comes from Kryptolebias marmoratus, assembly GCF_001649575.2. Taxonomy (NCBI): domain Eukaryota; kingdom Metazoa; phylum Chordata; class Actinopteri; order Cyprinodontiformes; family Rivulidae; genus Kryptolebias; species Kryptolebias marmoratus. The sequence goes on from NC_051434.1 coordinate 17,766,232, forward strand.
AGGGATCATATAAATGCTGATACAGGCGAACCAGCTCCGCTAGAGCACCGAAATCGTCCATTTCGATTGGAGCGTGGCGCACTCGGTCTGCGCGAAGTTACATGAATTGGGAGGCGCGCCTTATAGTCTGATGAGCTTTATATATGACAAAAATTAGAAAATGGACCATTCATTGACAGTGCGTTTTATAATCCGGTGCGCCCTTTAGTGCGGAAAATATGATAAGTTTGTTTTCTTGGCACAAGCACAGTTCACAAAATGCCCCCCCGCTTCATCCAATCAGGAGCCAGCTCTGATATGTTTGTCCCGCTGGAACACCCAACTGTTTCCTAGTCTCAGTCGTCTAGCTGTTGATTTGACGTACATTTTGAGAAATTTCCAGGTAGTCGTCCTTTTTCAGTATTCAGTCCACTTTGTGCAATGAACCTGTACCGTAGCATGATGCTACCATCGCTGTGCTTGGCAGCTGGTAGGGTGTTCTTAGGTTTGACAGCCTCATCTAGACTCTTCCACTTTCTCACTGTAAGCCAAATGACTTAATCTTTGTCCCGTCTGACCATAAAACTTTTCTCCAGAAGATATTTGGGTTGTTCATGTGAGCAGCAGCGCACTTTTCTTTTTCTTTTGCCATAGTGATGTAAAACTGGCTTCAAAGAGAAGGTGTTCCAGTTCATAGCAGACTTGAGCCTTAGCTCCTGGGTTGTTCCTAAACATCCTAACCAATTTGCTCTCCTTGGACTTTCCCCATGGTCTGAGTATTAATCAGTCCAATAGGTGCTGTTAAACACATCCTCTTTATGCTGGCAAAGAGAAACTACCAGCTGCAGTCAGTCACGTTCACTAACAAGAAGTTAACACACCTTGTCAAGTTTAGACAATGTAGAACCTTCAGCACCATTTATTAAAACATTTAAGTGGATAAACGTCCATGCAGACTCAGTTTAGTTTATACAGTATGTCCTTCAGCAGTCTACAGCAGAAATTAGAAGTTTGTTCCAAAGGAGAGGAGCCTGAGAACTGAAAGCTCTGCCTCCTGTTCTACTTTCAGAAACTCCAGGAACCACAAGTAAACCTGCAGTCTGAGAGCGAAGTGCTCTGTTAGGAAAATATGGAACAATAAGATCTTTAATATAAGATGGAGCGTGGTTTTGAGGTTTGCATGTTAGAAGTAAGATTTTAATTTCTATTCTGAGTTTGACAGGGAGCCAATAGAGAGAAGCTAAAACTGGAGAAACACGATCTCTCATCCTAACTCTCATCAGAACTCAGAACTGCAGTTTTTTGTTTTTTTTTTCCGAACAGCTGTGATAGCAGCAGACCAACCAAGAAGAATTGTGTGGACTAGTTTTTATACATCAGTTTGTGCTATTTCTAATTTTAAGATGATTGCTACTTTAGTATTCTGTTTTATTCTAAATTTAAAAAGAAAAGATGAGAGGATAACCCATAGGCCTGCAAAAAAATTGAATTTTCAAACCATAGAACTGAATTAAAGGACAAACGGTACAGTAACAAATATGTAATGTTTTATTTTAAAGTATGTATACAAGTTTTTTTTTCAATCTATAAAGTCTCCCAGTATGTTTGCAGACTATTAATTTGACGTCACCTCCTCAAACTTTAGGCCACTTTTTAACATAAAATCAGAGGCTAAACCCCCACGTGCTGATTAGAATGATCTATTTCACTACACAGGTACGATGCATTCAATGGTTGTAGGACGGAAAAGATATTACTCTCAATTTTAGAATTTGCTCAGTGTGTGTGTGTCTGCAAACGGGCTGAACTGAGTTTCCGGTAAATATTTCTTACAGGTTGTATTCGCTGCTCATTTCCAGTAAATAATATTAAAATAAACACTCCAACTTCATAAAAACGTGATGATAAAAGTTATACAGAAAGAAATATGTTCTGAAATAACGAGCTGCAAAATATAACTTATCACGATATTAACTGGGTGATATCTGGACAGTATTGGGGTGGTAAAAAAAAACAAAAAACTAACAAATCGAATCTTTTTATTACATTTGAAAGTGTTGAAAGTGTTGAGCCCACATTTCCAGCGTCACGCAATGCACCACGTGGTTAAAGACCCTCGTAGCCGTTGAATCGCGGGATGTCCGGACTGCACTTGAAGGCAGCGCCCCATCAGCAGTCTGGTCAACAACATTCCTGCTGGGAGACTCGGGGCGAACTTCACCGACATCCCCGCACTTTAAAACACCGACATGGACACGCTCAAGTCGGCCGGCAGGGCTATTATCCGGAGCCCAAGCGTGACGAAACAGTCGTGGACCGCCGGCAGACACAAAAGTAAGGAAAATATAGTGGAAAAGTAAGGGAGGGTAAAAGAAAGGGAGGGTAAAAGAAAAAAAGCTACGTAAAATAGGAATTTCAAGCCGTCTCTTGCCAAAATTCATTGACTTTACCTGCTGTTGTATATTTTTTTACTTTTATTACCAAGTACTCGAGACAAATGTGATATTTATAACCCTATTTTTTTAAATCAAGTCCTACAAAAGTAACGGCTGTCATTAGAGTCACTGAAGTTTCCTTCACTTCTGTTTATAAAGGAAATATTTTACTATTTCTATTTAGACTCGGTGTACCTACCCCCCCCCCCCCCC
>NC_051434.1:17768929-17769545 GCF_001649575.2 Kryptolebias marmoratus
CCCCCCCCCCCCCCCGCCGTCTTTTAAACTGTGGCCAGCTCAGTTCTGTCTTGTAATCTGGTATTTTGGATTTGTTGATAATCCCAGTCATCACAGCTTTCCATACAGTTCAGCAACATATTCAAAATACCCTGGACTCTTTAAAAAAAAAAAAAAGCTGTATTCTGTGAGAAAAAAACTGGGGTTTAAAAAGTGCCATCTTTGGACTCCTAGTCAGAGGAAGTTCAGCCTATTTTTCATAATAAAACTGCTCCAGCTCCTTCAAATTGGACCGCTTGTGCACAGCTGTCTTTAACTCCTCGAGATTCTCAGTGAGATTCCAGAGGTTCAGGCGTTTCTCCTTTAACCCCTGGAGTGTTGCTTCAGCAGAGCGGTTTAGGGTCATCGCCCTGCTGGAAGGTGAACCTCAGTCCCAGGCTCAAACCTCCAACAAGTTCCTCTCAAAGACTTGTTTTCTGGATTTTTCACACTTAGTGTCATAGTTTGGTATTTTCAGTTTGTTGTTTTGATTATTGTCTTGTTTCGGTTTGAGTTCTTGTTTCAGTTTAGTTTTTCCTGTTCATGTTTGTTGTCATCATTCACCTGTCCTCTGCTCAGCAGTTTTCTGGTTTCTTGT
>NC_051434.1:17769577-17772383 GCF_001649575.2 Kryptolebias marmoratus
TTTTCTGGTTTCCTGTCACACCCATCTCCAGCTGTCTTCACTCCTAATCACACACCTGTTCCCACTTCTCCTCATCACCCTCTGCTTTAAAACTTGGTCTTCCTCTCCACCTCCCTGCCGATTCATTGTTGTTTGTTCGCGTTTGGTTCCAGTCTGGTCCCTCTTTGTTTTTGCCTTGCCTTGTCCCGCCTTTGTTATTATCTGGATTTTTGTTATAGTTAGTTTTGCTGCCACGTCAGCTTTTTGTTTTCTTCTTTTGTTATATAAATAAATCAGTTTTTGTTTCTGAAGATGAGTCTGCGGATTGGGTTCGCCACGCTGACACCTCATTCTGACACTTAGAGGACAAATCAGGAGCTCTGCAGGTCAGCTGCTGCTTGGTCCCGTTGGTGCAAAGCCACAAAACATCTGTATGGGCACGATAAAATAAGCAGTGGTTGACTTCATAATATATTTCAACATTTCATGTAACTTAAGCAGCCCGTTTGGAACAATAGAAGTGCTTCAGGCTATAGTAATTTGACTGCCAAAATTAGTTTTTTAACTATCTTAGTGGCGATAATGCACTGTTGGACTGCTCCTATGTAGTTAATCTGATATAAAATACTTCAAGGGCCACTTCTTTTGCTTAATGCTCATTTTACAAATGGTCAGATCCATCTGTATGAGCTCCTTTGTCCTGGCTCACGTGTTTGCATCTCGACTGTAAATGGACTCTGAGCCTCACTGCCCTGATTACTAGAAGAATTAGCAAGCTTGATGAAAATGCGGCCATCTGACCCCCTTGTAATCAAAGTGGAGTATTGTAGTGTCGGTCAACAGGTCTTCTCCCTTGTCAAGCTGGACTTCCAGGTCTGGTTCTTATAGGTCTAGACTGACCTACATTTCCATTCAGTGACTGGGGAATGGAGTTTCTACAGGCTCAGGTACCGATTGGACGCTCGGCTTTACTTTGATTTGAGGATTCACCTGCTCAGCTACCGCGAGGTCGGCTCTGTCTCCTTGAATGACTTGTGCGAGCCCACTGCCAGTCTCAAGCAGCAGCAGGTGCATGCTTGTTTGTGGCAAACGACAGTTTTTCAACTTTTTAAAAAAAAAAAGAAAAAAGAAAACTTAAGCGTGCCACTTGTCCAACGTCCATCAGAAAATCACGTGATGAATGTTTACCTGCGTCATCGAATGGCAAAAGCTTTCCCTTGTTGCTCGTTTGTCGCATGATTCTTGTTAAAAGTCCCAAACTTCCCTTAAAGGTCAGCGAAACGGTTTGTGTCCTAGCTGTACAAGTTATCAGGGGGACAAACCAAACCTGCCTTTCTGTTGTTTTCTGAAGAAGAAGTTAATTTAACCTATATTTCGAGTCACTTATTGGGAAACATTGGCAAAGCATGTTTGGATAGTCCGCTTGACAATTCATACAGCCTACTGCCGAGCACGAGATAACCAGTTTGCTGATTTAAGTGGACAATTTTGTACTTTTAAGAGGCAAAAAAGTAAGAAGAAAGAAAGTTTGTGCTATTCAACAACAAAGCATGTGTTTATTGTTGTTTAGATGTCTGAATTCCTGCAGCCAGGTGGTCGCTCAGACCATGTGTCATCATTAAGTCACGTCCTTAAAAGGGACCTATTATGCAAAGTTCACTTTTTACATGTTTTTGTACTTGCATTTGGGTATCTACTGCTTCTAGAAACAGTCCAAGTGCAAAAAAACCCACCCAGCAATCCAGCGAAGGCGTCAGACTTCGATGAGTGTGGTTAGGTTACTTCTTTAAGGAATTAGGAATCTCGCGCCTGCCCAGTAATCAAATTCCCAGACTGCACAGCTCACTCTTAGATTGACATGCAGTTTCAGCACAAAAGGGAGTGTGGCGAATCCCCTGAAGTGGTGGTTCTCAAACTTTTCATGCTCCTATTTAGTGGGAGAACAATTTCCAGGCCCTCTGCCGGCTCAACGAGACTAAAAATGGGACGCATTTAACTACAAATATGTCATTACCAGCGGGCGATCCATCTGTCTAATTGCCACGGAAAGACAGTTTGTGTAACACAAAAACAACTAAGAGCTGCAGCGACGTCCAATCATTAGTTCTGCTTACAACTATATAGGACAAAAAAATAAATAAATTAGTAGTGGTGATTCGCCTACCCCTGTCATGACACTGAGGGTTGTGGCTGAAAGCTGAAGAACCACTGTCCTAAAGCAGCTATGCTCTAAAGGGTCTGTGATTCAAAGAACATCAAGTACTTTACTGTGATCAGAACAAACTCCTTACATTAAAAAGATCCACTAAAATGGATTTGAACAGCAACAACAATGTAGGTAGTTATGCCAGAGTCAAGTCTTTTAGTGACATGACTGTAACAGGTTCTGCATCTGCTCTGTTTATTTGGCTGATACTAAAAAAAAAAAGTCTTCAAAAAATGCTTTTTTATTTTGCATTTTTTTGAAATTCCAAACCCGCTTACGTGTTTAGATCATGTATTCTTTCGAGCAACTCGTTAAAATTTGGGATTTTGCTTGAAATACTTAAGAGAGAAAGTCAAAAGGCGGCAGAGGTTTGGTAAAAGAAACGTAAAAGAAAAGCAAACAGGCAGGGTCCTAAGTTGTAGGAGCGCAGCTGGTGGTTTCCTTGGTGATCCGGTGTTTGGAGTCGGCACACAGAGGAGTCAGGAAATGTAATGCTGCCTGACCACTGGAACTTATTGGATCAACAGTGCTGTTGCCTCAGCGTGCGACAAAGACCTCCCATCAGCGTTAGATGTAAAGAAAAACTAAGCATCTAAAAACTGCCCCCCCCCCCCCCCCCCC
>NC_051434.1:17772393-17822896 GCF_001649575.2 Kryptolebias marmoratus
AAATTCCCCTCTTCTCAGCCCCAGATCTCCAGTTATCACCGACAAATTAAATCAACACAGACGTCAAAGACGGCAGCTGTGTTGAGATTCTCTCAGAGGGAGAAATACAGGAGAAAGACTTTTTTTTTCTTCTCTTGGTTGCATAACAATCAAAACACCAACTTTTCCCTGAGACACGAAAAGGTTTCAGCTTTTCGACCTCTCTGCTTCTGACCAAACATAAGAGAATCGGAGAAGCAGGGTCAATAAGTTGAAGGTCTCATGCGCCACACAAACATCGAGAACCAATGGAGACAAATGTCTTCCTGCTGTGTCACTTGCTTACTTTACTAGCATTGTGGGGGGGGGTGAATAATGGCTTTTGAACACAAAACAACGATTGTGTCCAACTGCCAGCTGGGACGTGCAATCAAAGCTTGTGGAATGGGACAGTATTGTATACAATATTCTATAAGAGTAAACCATTTATTTTATGGGTGAAGGAGGAGATTTTATGCTGCAGTTCGGCTGTTCGTGTACCGAAGCTTTCTGAACCAGGGTCTCAGAGTGGAGATTTTTCGGGGTTTATCCCTCACAGTGGTGTGGGCTGCAGTCATTAGCTGTTCTGCTCGAGTAGATCAACAGTAACAACAGCAGATAGCAGAGGGCTGTTTGTGCTGCTCACCCTGTTCAACATGTAGCATCAACCCAACCTCACTGTCGGTCCAATCAAACGTCCGTGTTTCACTGTTTTAGACGTAACTGTTTACATGCTGCAGACTGCAGGTGCGCCTCATTGAAAGCCTGGCATCAATGTTTCCAGATATGTGATAATTACCATTTTTATAAGATAGTTTTAGGGTCAAGTCTCCTTCCTTTTCTGTGCACATGTTCGCCAAATCACAACACATATATAATCTCCCCCGTCTGAGAAAGCACGCCTCACTCAGAACATGTGATAGTTTGGGTCAAAACACAATCATTTTAAAGGAACCGTACGTTAATTTGTCATTTTCTATCTGGCAACCCTGCCTGGCATGGAAACTACAGCATATTCAATGAGCACAGCCATATCTATGGGAATGCATTTTTTTTCCTCTTGTTGATTCCCCACAATATGGAAAAAACACTAATATTTCCAGAGATCGTTAACATGTAAACAGGGACAAAAACCTGAACCCAAGCAATGTTTGCTTAAAAGTTGGCTGAATATTGCTACAGTTATTACTATTCAACGTAGCAGCTCTAAATCAGCTTGTAAACATTACCATGCAAATAGATTGTTAGGCTCATTTAAAATACTCGCTCTAAAATGTACCCAGGTTTACATTAAATTAACGCTTGTTGTTTATTCACTACGTTGAACAGCCAGTCAGAGCGACCTGTTTCACTGACAGATCTGACAAAAAGGGCAAAGACTTATTGGTGGGCTGAACAGTGGTGGACCTGGTCTGCACTATTGTCTCACAGCAAAAAAAAAAGGTCCTGGGTTTGACTCCCGGCTGGGACCTTTTTGTATGGACCTTACATGTATCTTCCTGTGCATGTGTAGGTTTTCTCCAAGTCCTGCGGCGTCCTCCCACAGCAGGGGCGCCTTTAGAAAATCTTCAAAGCGATGGCCATTTGAAAAGTACTGCAATGTAGGAGTTAAGGACTCCCCTTCTGATATATGTAGGCTTACTTTGATGTTTTGCTTTACAGTTTGTATTAACAAGAACGGGACAGGCGCTACTCAACTCATGGAAGCTTATCCTTTTCTCTTTTAGATTCAGAATATTTAACTGAGAGTAGTATTAAGAAATGCATATTGCTGCCTTGAACACCTAAGTTTTAAATGCAGAGCCCTCTGAGTATGAGTTGATGTGTGATGATCTGACATGAACTACTGGGTATCTGAGCTGAAACTGTAAAAAGTAGCGAAGAAAAAATGTCAGTATTACTAAACTGTGAACTGGGTACTTATCCAACGGATACAGCTTGAATAGAGAATTAAAGTTTAGCACATTCAGTTTTTGTTTGGAAGTTTTTTTTTTTCCTTTCACTGTGAACACCAGTAAGACACTTCTAGTGTTTATATCAGGTCATTTCTGAGTGTTTAATAATTATGTACATTAACAATAGAGGGTGAGTTTATCTGGTCTTTTATGTATGGCAGGTCTCAGCTCACACACACACACACACACACACACACACACACACACACATACACATACACATACACATGGCTGTTTTCCCTCACGCGTTGTAGTTGCTGACCTTTGAGCCCACATTTTCAGGCTGGCGGCTTGTCTAAACCTAAAAAAAATGTTGCTTGTGCTGTAAATCTAATAATCGCCTTTCCTGCAGGAATCAGTTTGGAATGATTGCCTCCCCTTTAAGCAGTTTAGTAGCTTGCCTGTTACCAACAGCGTTGATCAGTCAGTGGATCGCTTTAATCCAGGCTGAGATATCCTAACAGCTATTGGTCGGCTTGTTATGAAAGCCACTTGCGATTAGTTAAAGCCCACTCTCCCTGGGCAAAGCACCCTCATTCAAAATTAGACTGTGCACCCAGGTGTTGTGCTCCAATCCGTCCAATAAATATCTTACTGCTGAAGAGCTGTTTGTTGCTGGGCTGGATGCCAATGCAACGCTGTCCCATTCACTAAAAAATGACCTCTGCAAAATGTGCTTCTTACCTTAAAGCTCGTTCACCTAGAAGTGTATAAATCAATGCCCTCCAGAATCATTGAGACTGGTTCAAACTCTGCAAGATACTATTTAAAAACAGTGTGTGTGTGTGTGTGTGTGTGTGTGTGTGTGGGGGGGGGGGTTGTTTTTGAGGGCTATCAGGTCCTTATATAACCAAAGCAGGAGTTTTTGGCATCTGCATTTTTGGCACAAAGTCGAGCTTGTTCTCTGTGCTGGTTGGACTCCGTCAGGGCTGACCCTTGTCTTTGATCCTGTGATCCTGGTTTGGAAACCTCTGGGTTTCGTTTCTGCTTTTTGCAGATGTGGGGGCACAAGAAGAGCCAAGGCTGTAGTGCAGTGGTGTCCAATCCTGGTCTTGGAGGGCCACTGTCCTGCATGTGTTAGTTGTTTCTCCGCTCTTCAGCAGGTCTTCAAGTTCTGCAAAAGCCTGTTAATCACTCAGTCATTCAAAGCAGAGAAACACCTAAAATGTGCAGGATAGGACCAGGATTGGACACCACTCCTGCAGTATATGTGATGATGTCATCAACCATCAACAGATAAAACCATCACATCCTGAACTCCAAACTTTACTCTTCAGTCACGGTTAGGTGTGTTTTTTAATGTTTCAATGATTGCTCCCTGAGACCGTTTAATGACTGAAGATGTGAGTAGGGAGTCAAAGGTAATGCACAGCATGGCACGTCAATCAAGATTGCATCTCTTTTGTTAGGAAAAGTTATGGATGATTGGATAGTTATCAAAGCATTTTTGGGTTTGTTGTTAAAATTTTGAGATATTTTATTGACCATTACCACTGGGCACTCTCACCTAAGCATGTTAACATGCACGAGTACTTGGTGTGCACTATCTCAGAGGAGGTGTAAATACTCGGAGCCTAGATTTCTGGGTAACGCTCTTGGCTTCCCCTGTCTGTCTCCGAGGAAATCACTGTAAACACCGCCACGGGCCAGCCGGCATCATGCAAACCCCGTTCTTCCAGCATTTAGTTTTTACACGTCTTCGTTCTTTATCGAATACATAGGTTTTATTTCTGTAAAATAAAAATAAAAATAGAAGATTGCCTTGTTAGAGCAACACGTGGGGCCTAGTTCGGCAAAGATTATTTACGCTGCTCTCCCAACAGGAAGCTGCGGCATGTCAGAGTCCATGTATGCTCGCTCCCAATTCTGTTGCCCTTTTATTGTTGATCTCTAAAAGTTGTTTTGGAGATGAAATGTTTATTTTACATCCAGAGAACCTCTGACCTAAATACACCCTGTTCCGTCTCTCCACTTCAGGGAAAAAGTTGATGAAATGGTTCAAATTAAAGCTCAACACGGGCTGTTTGCTTTTCCCTCCACTCTGTTTTTCCTCGAGCTTTTTAAGTATTCTCACAGCTATTTATTTTTTTTAAATTCTCATGAAATGTTTTTTTTTAAAAGGTCTGTTAATATTTGATCATTTAAACGCAACAAGAACACGACCAATGCGTCGACCTACTTGTGTTGTGTTTTGTTTTTGTCTTGTTTTTTTTGTTTTTTTGCTACAGAGCTTCCGGAGAACTGGACCGACACGCGGGAAACCATCGTAGAGGGGATGACCTTTAACCTCCGTCACCTTGGCTTGACCCTCGTGGACCAGCCCAAAGGAGCGGAGCTGTCAGCAGCTGCTGTGAAGAGGATCATCGCCACGGTCAGAGTAAAAAAAATGTCATATCGTGATATAAACAAGATACCCTCATGCTGATCATCCTAAACTGTTCAGCACACATGACCCTGCTGTACTGCCTTTTTATTCTAACATCAGTGGGATCAACAGCTTGAATAGCATACTGTGGTGACTCATTAAACTTTCCTTCTTTTATTATTATTGTGACAGTGCTGAGGAAAGATGCACCTCTGCTGTCTGAGCATGTCATTACGAATTCGTTGGCTGTACCATGATTAGTATTCAGCATTTCCAAATTTTCGCCTTATCACTCAACGCTTTGATCATTATTTTATTGCTGTTTGGGGTTTAAAATCTAAGCATAGCCATGTACATTTTTCAGAGTTGAAGGGGAGTTTGAGGAAATGCTAAATAGATCAGCATATTTATTACTTGAGTTATCCAAAGTTGGTTTGTTTTTCTTAAAATTACGAACTGACTTCACTGTACTTGGTGTGTGGGGCTCTTTAGTGTCTTTTCAGTTGGTCAGGATCCTGAGATTTAAAGTCGTTACACACAGTAAAACTGGAAGGCCAGCAAGGAAAGGAAGGATCTCACCAGGTTCCAAGAAATTACTCAAATTTGAAGTTGTAAACTCACTGAATTTTGAGTTGTGGCCGATTTAAAAAAGAATCAGGGCCTATGTTCATGTGCACAGCTTGTAAAGTTGTACTCTAGGCTGCGCACATTATTTCGTTTACCGCCTCGGCCCGCTTCTTATCCCCCTTGGTGGCCGCACCCGTCATGTTGGATTTAATCTGTGGGAGAAATGTCAATTGGCAGATTTGGATCAATTCATCAATAAATATTATTCATGCTTGTCATGGTTTTGGTGTATGAAATACGTAAGAGGTGTAAAAATTGTGGGAGAATGAAGAGTTTATTTGCAGAAAGTTTAGACAGCTCAAAAGTACACTCAGCAGCTTCAGCACTTGAGCTTATTGGGGTAAGAGCGTTTATAAATCCTGTCATTTACAACAGCATTTTAATAACAAAAAGAGATTTATTTTCAGGGGGAGCCTGTATAGATTAACTCTCTGCACTCTGATCTTTTACCTCTTTTCGAGTTACACTAGAGAAAGGTTCAAATGATTATTACAGGAACACTGGAGGAGAGTTCAAAGAACCTGGTGGGTCGACTAAACCAAATGCTGCCCTGATATCTGTCTCCAAATCAGTGAAGATAAGTCTTATCTTGCTTAGTGTTTCCAGCACCATCAATAATATTTACTGCAAACAGAAGGAAGATTGTTATGATTATTACAGAACTGTCTGAAGATTTTTGGAGATGGCTGTCATTTTCTATAAACATTTAATATTTATGGACTCACAGATTAGGAATCAGCACTGACACCACTAATCTGAAACCAAAAGTGTCGGACATGTTATTAAATGTCTCTATAATGCTTTACAGGCTAAAGCCAGCGGGAAGAAGCCTCAGAAGGTTGCTCTCAAGGTTTCCCCTCAGGGCGTTGTCGTGTCTGACAGGTCCACCAACAAACTCCTGGAAAACGTCTCCATATACAGGTGCGTTCAGGGTAGAGCAGGTTTTTTTCTCGGTCTGTCTGGGGCGTAGATTAATCCTACTGTGACCTCTGTCGTCTTTCGGCTCTGCTTGTTGAACCTGTCACACCTGGGCCGCAGAATCTCCTACTGCACCGTGGACAAACTGCATCACAAAGTGTTCGCTTATATCGCTCAGAACACCCTGAACGGGACCCTGGAGTGCCACGCCTACCTCTGCTCCAAGAGGAAAGTGGTGAGGGGGGGGCTTTGTTCAGTTCAGGATTTCATTATCACCAACTGTCTGTAGCTACAATTTTAATCAGTATTGCTGCTACAGCAGTGAACAGCAAGAGTTGACGGTTCTGTCAGGTTTTGTGGTGTTACTCTCTTGTCTGAAACTCATTGTCCAGGCTCAGGCAGTGGCTTTGACCGTAGCCCAGGCCTTCACTGTAGCGTTCGAGCTGTGGCAAGTGGCCAAAGAAGGTAGGCACCGATTTCTTCTCCCTCCATGTCCGGGAAGTGGCTTTGTTCGCACGCTCACACATGCTGCTTTACAAATGTACGCGAGGCCGCTTGTGTGTGCCGATTAAATGCATATTGACACGTCATGAAAGAAACACACCTTGTGGCACCTTTAGCAGGTTTTGATCTGCTTGGTTTGTCTCTCTAGAGAAAGGGAAACGAGTGAAGTCCGGCTCTGCAGGAGAGGCCGGCAGCAGTTCTCACTCAAAGAGATCCAACAGCTTGGAGAGTCTGAAAGGAACGGGTAAGAAGATAACCTAAAGTTTATCAGTTTATTTTAATTTTGTTGTCGATGAACAAGTACAATCTTGACTGTATGGAACCAGTATTTCCTCCTTTCTTCATACAGAAAAGTAAAAAATCTTTACTTAGTATTCTCACACTTTTCATTTTCTTTGTTTATTGTATGAACCCAATGAATGATAAATAAGGACAGTGCCTTTTTTGGGAAATTGTATGTTGTCTGTTAGACCCCTTTCACATTGGATTACAGCCCCCCTACGCTCTTCGTGACCTACACGACCTATTAAACGCCCTTCGCACAGGATAAAGACTGTGCCACAACGTAAAAAATTAGCCACATTGTGGATGATCTTCGTAGGGTGTTGGAGAGGTCTACAAGCGTGCCTTAGGAACCCAGTCGGCTCTCCACTGCACCTGATGAAACGTCATGGCGCATGATGGATCCAGAATGGCTGGATATGGACAAAACTTCTGTAACTAGGGCACGGTGGCTTATTGTCTTGGTAGCAGCGTATCAGGCTTCTGGTTGGTGTAGGAGCAACCCATGGTGGGAGCAGATGTATCTGCATGGACTGCTAACGGCGCCTTTAAAGAAGGACAGCCAGAGACAGACAGACACCAGTCCTGCATGGTCCTTATCACGGCAGGAAGTTATCCGAACAGCTTCCTTCCATGACCTTGTCATGATTACGGTCTTACCCTTGGCATGCAGCCAGTCCTGCTTCAAATCCTCTACGACCAAACCATGCTGGTGCACACAGGCCCCGGTTTACGATGTCGCCACAATGGTAAACCACCACAACACGGGTACGGAAATGTTGTGTATGCTCAAAACCATCATGGACCTATCACACTTCATCACAGGAAACGAGGAGCCCACTGTGCACCTAACACACATCTGAAGACCTCGCCAAGTTCTGGCAGATTTTATCGCCATTACGGGGTCCTCCTCCAAGATGAAGGGGGCTTTAGCATATTACGTCTCTACATTGTAACTGTTCCTTCTTCTCTCCTCATTTCAGATGTTGCCACAGAAAACCTGTTGGACTTGGAGGACGGCGTGAACACGGGTCAGCCGGACAACCACAGACCCTCTGAGACCAACAACAAGCCAGTCTTGGTACGGCCCTCTCTGTTGGCTTCGGCTCTGTTATGCAGACTGAGAAGCGAGGCAGCCACAAACGATTCTTTTCTTTTTACTAAGATCCGTTTTTTGTACTGCTTTAACCAGTTGAATTTAATGAGAAATTCCTCAGGAAGGTGTTTACACGAAAGCTTGTGATTTATAATTGATTGTAAGCATCAAATATGAGTCATGTCTGATGTATCTGAGAGTACAACCAGATCCCATTTTGTTCCAGGAAACAGAAGACAGTTTGGACGAAGCCTTTTCCAGGTGAGATATTCGATATAAACATTTAAAATAATTTAAAAGTGAATCCTGGTTGATTTTCTTTTTCTGCTTTTTGGCAATAAAATACCTCCTCATCTGATTCTGTCCAGTCCTTTAGTAAACGCGGCTCCCCTTTCGTTCACTCGGTCTCACGGCGCCACTCGCTGATGATTTCTGTGTACTGCAGCCTACAGCCCTCCCAGTCTCTTTTAAAGACGCTGAAACAAAAAGATGCACAATCAGTAAGGAGTCAGTGCTAAATTCAAAGCTGTGCTCAGTCTACTGTGTGTTTGTGTCTCCAGCTGTGCTCTGGATAGCTATGGTTCATTTCCAGGTAAAGTTCAGCGTTACTGTCAACCGTGGTTTCATGTGGTAGTTTTAATCACTAACCTAACCCGTCAGTCTGTTCCATTCAGTCACTACCAAACCAAATAACATCTCTAGTGTCAGCCAGTAGCTTGAAATAGTCCTTTTAGTATTTTATTCCCCAATGGATAAACTCTTCAATCGATTTAGAAAAACAGCTGATTTAAAATTACGGCTTGTCTCTCTGCTTGTTCCTGATGTGTTGCTTTGAGAGCCCTCCTCTGTGGTGTTTGTGCGACCGGGCTGCTGCAGCTGGAATCGCTTTGCTTCACACGGCCGCTATTGTCGAGCAGTTCCTGTGTTTGTGTCGCGGCACCGAAAGCGGAGCAATAGGTCGCCGTTTCGTTCCGAGTGACCTCCGTGTCCTTAAGTAGTCAAAAGCTGTTAACCTGGAGGTGAAATTTAAACGTCAACAGAAGCGGGGGAACGCACACACTGCCCGTGAGGTGGCGCCGATCACTTCTTCTCCCTGACATCTCTGATCTAAGCTGGAAGTGTTGAAAAAGACAATATCAGCCAACTCCTGCAGCTGTTCATTGTGACCTCTTTTGCAGCAAAAGTGACACTAAAAGACTAGCTAAAGTAATAAATTTGTTCTCAAACTGCAGTCATGGAAAAAAGGAGGTCCACCTCTTTCAATGGGCTGTTTTATAAAACAGCTCTTTCGTCCTTTAGGGCGCCATTGGCCGTTCATAAAACAGATGGATCCACCCAGATGTGAGCATTTCAGAAATGAAGTGAGCAGGGCGGAACCTAAAGAGGAACAAAAATCAGCTGCTTTTACGTGTTACTCAACTTCTCCTGGACAACATTTCTCCCAACATGGTGGATGAGTTCAGTGTGTCGATTTTATTTACTTTCAACATAATATTGCAAGTAAATGCACAACTGCTGCCATTTGCCTTCCTTATGCTTCAAAATGCAGCTGAAAGCCACGGGGGTTTTGAAGAAGAAAGTCCCCAGTTTGTCATCGTTTAAACACTTGTTAGAAAAAAACGTTGTTGTTTCAGCATTGATATCCTTTGGCCGGGTGGTCGGCAAAAGCATACGTCATCACTTCGTCACATTGTTCAACCACAAAGCCGGCCTACCTTTTCACGTCAACCATTTCGGCTCTGTTATTACCTCGCTTTGCGGCGCAAAGGAGCATCAGGCCAGAAGGTGGCTAAGTCTCGGCCTGAGGTGTCTTGTGAAAGAGCCCAATTGTAGGGTTTTACAAATCAGGACATAATAGAACAGATCTGGTCTTTACCAGGTTCACAACTATTCAAATATGACCTCAGGTGTAATGGGCCTGCTGTGCAGCCGAGGACCTGGGCTCCTTGTAGTCACTGAGTCGACCGTGAACTCCTCTGTAGACCAAAGGACTCTAGAGTCAAATGTGAGGCCGTCTGTCTGACAGCTGAAGCTTGGACCAAACTGGTTCATGCAACAGGACAACAATCCCAAACACAGCAGCTAATCTACAACAGAATGGCCAAAAAGAAAAAGAACCAAGGTGTTGTAATGGTCCAATGAAAGTCCAGACCGTAACTTCACTGAAATGGTGCACAGAAACAAATGTCAGCGAACCTCAATGAACTGAAGCAACGCTGTAAAGTAGAGTGGGTCAAACGTCTTCCACAACCATGTGAGAGACTCATAGTCATGGAGAAAACGACGATTTAAAGTACTTACTGCTAAAGGCGGTTTTACAAGTTTGACTTAGTTTTTTTATTGATCCATTGAGTTTCTCTGGGTTCCATTTTGTTTCTGTTTTATAAATGATGACACAGCAGAATCTGTTGTGTGTTTTTGTCCACTTGAGGTTAGATTGGAATCATTTTAGAACTTGGTAATGACCAGATTTATTACATATGTCCTGATACGTAAAACCCTCAAATTGAAAGAGAGTGGATGTGTTTCTGTAGCCTGATTTACTTTGTCTTGGTTTTGGTTTTGTCACATATAAACTGTATATATAGTTTCTATATATCAGAAAATGATTCCAAAAATTTATTTTTTTAAATTTTTTTTCCCTTTTTTTTTTTTTTTACCCCATCCTCTCAGACTGGCAGTGTTGCGTACTAACCCCCAGGTCTTGGACTTTGGGGTGATGCCTGAAGACTGGCTCACAGAACCCGACTGGGGCAGCACCAATGGAAACGCTCGCAGATGTTTCAGCTCGTATAAGGACCGTATCTCAGGCTTTTGATTGCCACAGCACAGCAGAGAGGGACGCCGGCAACAAACGAGGAGCGCTGTGGCCGTCTTCCGTCAAAGTACCGTGACATCACGAAGCGTCTGGCTTCTTAACTTTGTTCTTGCTTTTTTTTTTTTTACAGAAACAGTTTTTTGTTTTTCTGGATGGAATCAGCTCAGCCTTCTGGCCCTGCACACTAAAGCACTAAATATATTTTAATAATATTAGGCTCCATCTACACTACTCCAGATTGTTTTTTTAACAGATCTTTTCCTTGCCTGTTTATATGTTCCTCCGTCCACACATTCGAACAAAAATGCTGGAATAGTTATGCTGCGCCACTAGATGTTATAAATACAGAGAACAAATTGCTCTGGAGAGGAAACCTGCCTATTTTTTTTTTTTGCTTTGATATGTTTAAAACCCCCTCTCAGTTCTTAACCATTTCAGCACACGATCACGATTTGACAGCGACAGGTTCAGGATGAAGCCAGAAAAAACAGGTGCAAAATTCAACATTTGCTTGTGTTTGGAGCACAAAGTGATATTGGGCCGAACAAGCTGCTACTTCTTTGATTTATGACAAGCTTCGTGTCTCGGGTCCACATGGATCCAACGTATATGGAGTTTTTAAAATTCTCTACTTTAAAAAAAATTCTTTTTTTTTTTTTTTTTTTTTTCCCCCAAATCGCTATTCATGTGTGGACGGTAGGCAACAAATGCAGCAGAAATCCCCGTTTTAGTGTGGACAGGGCCTAAATCTGCTGTGTCTGCAAACATTAGTATCAACAGAGCGCACGTTCGCCGTCATGTCGGCGTTTGTTGTCCGAAAACTTTGTGTTTCAGCAGCAAAAACATCATGTAGTTACAATTTATAAATGCAGATATTTTTATATGAATGAAGTCAGCCCTAAATCAGACTTGTTCATAAACGGGACCGCCATCCCATAATAACAGCGGCACAACCAGCTTTGCTAATCTCACAATGCATATGAACAGTTTGTGGCTTTTGAGCCTCCTCTGCCTCGAAGGCTGACTGATATTTTCACTCTGAAAATCAATTTATGTGATATTTATTTAAAATAGAGTTTTTAATCAGTCACCAGTTGTTGTTACAGGCCTAACTTTTTCTTTTCATTGTTAGTACTGCCTTGAACACACCAACACGTTATTGTGGACTTTTTATTGTGTCATCTTTGTATAGAAATAAAATTTATTCAGAAATACACAAATTTTATATATATATATGTCAATACTTTGAACTACATTAAAGTATGTGAAGTAAAAAGAAATAACTAGTTGCTGAAGTTCATTCTTGGCAAGTTTAAAAGTTTTGAAGGTAAAAAGTGTGTTTTCAAAAGTATTCACCCTCTTTGTGCTTTCTTTATGTTTCATCATACTTTTTCATTTACAGCAAAGGTGCTACTTAAAAAATGTAGCGCCTGTGTACTGAAGGAGCTGTAAAAAAAAAAAAAAAAGTGCAAAAAGTTGCGAGTGAACTTATTTCTTTTTAATTTGTGGATGCTTTGAAGCCCGACACGACGCGTCTTACCTTGAGTTTCTCACAGGTGTTTCAATCCCAGCATCGGTCGTCTTGAACGCCGCAAATATTTGACCAACATCTTCTCTTTATGGGGTGAAGGTGCAACTCGCTGAACCATCAGCAGGGGGCAGCGCTGTGCTGTACGATGAAGTGATTTCCCCCAACAGGCTGACAGCCTCCTGTGTGTGTGTGTGTTTTAATTCTTAACGAGTGTGTGATGCGTGTCAGTCATGTTTCCTCTTTATTTAATACGGAAAAATGATGAAACGTTCGGCCGCTCTGATGTCCTGCATTCAATAATTCAAGGAAGTCACACAAGTCATCAACCCTGGAAGAGCCTACCAGGAGAGGACATCAGGACGTCGCCTGTCCGTCTCCATCAGATGGACACACACACACACACGTTCCCTGCCACGTTCTGTATTCGACCCGTGCGTTTGTGTGAGCAGAACTCTGGAGAGCCGAAGTCACGCGGTTTCCTCCCCTCCACCTCCTTTTCTCTCCCTAACAGGCTCTGGTTCAGTGAATTTTTTTTTTCTTTCTTTTACAATTCGTCCCGACAAGCTTACTTAAGCACCTGCATTATTTAAGAGTCTTTCCTCAAAGACAGCTCCCAAGTCTCTGTCTCCACTTTCCTGTAGGAAACACAGGGAGCGGCAGGCAGGAAGGCGTTTTCAGACGGGCAGAAGAGGGACTCAAGAAAAGGCGCCAAATTGCTCAGCTTTTAATTGTAAACCTGCGTTGGAGTAGAAAAGATAAACAAAATGGATAACGCAAGAAAAAAAACACAGAAATGAAATAATGATGTACATGTGGAAATCTCTGCGTTGTTGTCTTTTCATTCACAGACAACGAAACACAAGAAGTTCTGTAAAATATCAGGAATAAGGTCGACATTTTGCTCCTTTTTTGTTTTTTTTGAAAGAGTTACATAAGAGGTTTGATATCACTTTTATGTCTGCCTGTTCAGTTCAAAGCAACAGCCAGCAGCAACGCTTGGCATACTGAAGACCAGGAAACAGTAGCAGAGAGGATCCCAGGGTCCCGTTTGCCTCAGTTTCGCTTGTTAAAGCACCAACAGACTCACTGCAGCGCCGTGTCACGAGCCTGTTCTGATCGGGCTGGCGCTGGTTGTACGTGTATGTGTAAGAGATGATGCTCAGCTACTACCATACCAAACTTTAGCTCAGTATCTGTTAAATCGGCTGAGTTATAGCCATTTTCGTGCTGGGAAAATTTGAATAGCCAACGTGTCCATCTTGAATTGGACTGACTCCAAAAGCTGACAAGTTGCAGATAAACACCTATTCATCCCTTTCTGAGAGTCTCACTAAAATCCGTTCAGTGATTCATGAGAGAGTTAGCCATCTTCGTGTTTGTCAAGGTCGCCGAGCTGTGGCGGCCATCTTGAATGGGGTTCACTCCAAAAGGTAATCAGTGTTAGATGCACATCCACTGAGTACTGTCTGACAGTTTCATCAAGATTCGTTCACTGGTTCATGAGATATTTCGCTAACAGATAGTCAAACGACAGCACTGACGTCTCTTTAGTGTAAAAACACCTGGAATTACAAAGGTGAAGCCTCATGACTTCATATCCCCCTGCAAATCAGAATGTCCCGCCTATTAAAAAACAATCACATCTACATGGTGACCGAAATATGTTCAGTTTTTAAACTGCTGCTGAATAGATGTTCTCGAATAAATGCTCTCAAGAACAGAAATCAAGTTTTTCATAATCGATCCCCCTTAAAAGCGGTTCAAGGTGACGTGAAAGACGTGAAAACTCGCTTACGCAGTGTACGGGACGACAAACAGGAATAAGAAAATCCGGTTTTCGCTGGCGTCTTTATCACCGCTCGATTCACAAACCGTGCACACGGCATGGCTCATTTGCACATCTGTGAAGGAGCCATTAGTTCTGAGTGACGCATCCAGGGTTTGAAGCAACGCGCGCCGTTTAGTTCCAGGAAGTTGGCCTCGCCTGTTCGCCACAAGAAAAATCACATCTCGGTAAGGACGGGTAAGGATGAAAAAGGGGGAGCCTCTAAAAATGCATCTGGATAAAACGCACCACCTCGTCTCTTCAGTCGAGCTGTTTGGTCATTTAAAATCTTTAAACTTTCAGTTTTTGCTCAATGAGGACATCTTTCATGCACAAACGCTGCAGTTTGCACTAAATGTGCAGCAGTCCTTATCTAATTATGGAAACATAAACACCGCCATGAACATAACAGAATCAAGCTAAAGCCAAAAAAAATGTGTTGTGTTTAATGTAGGCCTAACAGCATGTATTTACTGTTGCACAGAAACCAACTTTAAAATGGCCCCCTTTTTTTAAAAACGCTAACATATATTGTTGGCTAATCTTCAGTCTTAACCTCAACCAATTAGTACATGTACAGTTAGGAGCATTTACCGAAATATGGGACAATATCTGTGATAGCTGGAGCTCAGGTCATTGATTTAAATCAATTAGTGCAACGATTGTGCATCGGACAACGCCGTTTTCTACATAAAAAGAAAACAATCCGACCCTTGTTCAGTATATGCATTATGTACGGCGTGACACGTACAGAATGGTCTGGTTTTTCCTCAACAGGCAAATCTCATGTGTAAACAGACGCCACAGAAGCGGTAGAGTGGTGTCATATACGTAACCTCACTGCGTGCTCAGTGTTTCTGTAAAGCAAAGAGGAGCACTGCAGTAAAACTGGCTCCGCGCTGAACGAACTTTTGATTTAAAACTTCACCTACGGGGAAAAATGAATCTGCAATCGCCGAGATCAGTGTCCCTTTTTATTTCACATTACGGAGAAATTTACCCGTCTTTAGGAAGAAGCTATAGCGGCTGGATGGAGATTTGACTTTTGCATTGTTCCTGTCTGAATAGTTAAATATTATCGGCGAGAGACGCAATGTTCAAAGAGAATAATAATAAAAAAAAGAAAAAAAGATTTGGAGAGGAGAGAGAGCTGACTTCAAAGAGATGTTGACAGAGATGAATGACCGTCAGCCCGTACAGCCGCAGACTCGAGTGCATCTTCATGTCATTACCTTTAGTTTTGACATCCGAATGTCATCAAGCATCCCCCCCATCTACATATCTTCCTGTCATCCAAGTGGAGCAGCAACAAAAGGGTTTTTTATCAACAGACTCCTCTGACAGTCGGCGAAGTCGTACTCCACCGCTACTGTTTACCCCATTCATTATGAAGCTAACATCAGCCTTTTTTTTTATTTGGCAAAAACCCATTAGCTGGTGTGTGGATGTGGGGGGCCGAGTGTGTGAGCACCTGCTGTCGGGCTGCTCTCCGGAGCGCCGGTCTAATTTATGTTTTTGGTTCCACCGGATGCCCAGGATGGCTGGGAGCAAGTCTGCGAGTGTGTAATTGGGCTGCGAGTGTGTGTTGCACTGCTGCACGGAGTCTGCAGATGCAGCCTCATAAACCAGCCTCCAGATTTCAAGCCTGGCCCACATTCATTGTAATCTAACCTTGTCACAGCCCATATGCTGGAGGCCAACTTTGGCCACCCACGGCCTTCGTTAGCATTCAGACAGGTAATATATGTTGCCGTCGAGCTTTCAAGTGGTCTGATGCACAGGATCGATACCCGTCTCTCATGAAGATCACGCTGTAAACTGGATTTTTTTGCTTCTTTGTTATTGCAGTGTATTATTGTGTTAGTTTGTCAAACTATTGGTGACATTGTTACAGTAAAATGAAATGATTAGTTTAAAATGTGTTAACCGCAAAGGAAATATCATCTAAAACTGAATTAAAGGCCTATTGTTTATTGAAGAAATGTAAACAAAGCACAGAAAGTAAGAAAATGTGTGTTTGGTTGATTATTTCTTTGTTGTATCAATGCATGTTGGAAACAAATCTTATACCACTGGAAAGCCTGTTAAATCTCCTTAAAAGTGCCACATTTGTAAGTAAAGTGCATTTGTTGGTTAGTTATTTGTTAGTTTAGGTATCTCAGGGTCTTTTCCACAAGTGAGGGATGAATGGATGGTGAGATCAACAGATGGATCGGTGCAGCTTCCACAGTATTGTGTACTCTTCACCGGTCCGTTGTGGTGAAGAAGTAACCGAGTTGCAAGGCAAAACTCTGTTTACCACTCGGTCTACTTTCTTCACCTGTGGTCCCCAACTCTGGGAGTGACTGAAAGAACGAGATTGCAGATACAGGCGATCAAAATGAGTTTTCTCCACAGGGTAGCTGAGCTCTCTCTTAGAGATGGGGTGAGAAGTTTAGTTGAGGTGGTTTGGGCATCTGGTAAGGATGACCCCTGGACGACTCCCCTAGAGATGTGTTCCAAGCATGTCCAACTGGAAGGAGACCCAGGACAGGCTGGAGAGACGATGTCTCTTGGCTGGCCTAAGGGTCTTGGATTCCTCCTGGAAGAACTGCAATAGGTGGCTGTGGAAAGAAATGTCTGGGTTTCCCTGCTCAAGCTGCTGACCACACAACCCGACTCCAGAATATTTAATTAATTAATTCATGGATGGATGGATGGATATGTTGGGTTGAGCAGTAGAGTTGAGTATGTAGGTTGCACCCATGAAAAACTTGCCAAATCTCTGCCAATGCCAAACATCTTATTCTGCTAATGACTCTTGTGTTGAGCTTCTGGTTCCCCAGGTGCTGACAATCAGCCATGCATGCAACCCACATACTCAACTGTGCTGCTCCACACAATGCATTTTCTTAACAAATGTGGCACCCTTAAACCCTCCCATGGCCTTTGGGTCAAACTGAGGGCTTCAGGAGGGTTAAGGCAAAATAAATAATGTTTCCAGTGGTATAAAGTTTATTAGCAAGAATCACTGTCACAATGAAGAAATATTCAACCAACCACAAATTTCCTTTCTTTTTCTGCGGTGTGTGTGTGTGTGTGTATACCCAGTCCTCTTACTGACTTGTTGCTAATTAACCTTCTTAGTTGCCAAATGCTCCTCCAGCTGTTTCTTATTCATACCACTTACTTTTACAGCCTTTTGCTGCACCTGTCATCACTTTGAGCTGTATTGCTACCAAGAAACTCAAAATTACCACATTTTTTTTTCTAAAAATCGTAGTTTCTTAGTTTAGAAATTTAATATGCTTTCTATGAGATATTGTGAATAAGATATAGGTTTATGACATTTCCAAGTCATTGCATTTTTTTTTTTTTTTTTTGCATTTAATTCAACATTCCAACTTTGTTGGAATCGGGGCTGTACAATCTCTGTGCTAGTTAAACCCTACCAGGTAAAGCCAAATGAGCCTGGCATACAGAATAGTTCCTGAATTAGCTTGTTGAGAATTGGCAACAAAAATAAGAGCGACACCAGGCTAATCTCGCTAGTGGCTTGTCTAAACTTGCAAAGCGTCCAAACGTTTTTGTGTATTTACTAAAGAACACGGCATCCAACAAGAAAACACATCAATCGTGCATTGAAAATATTTTATTTCTTTTCCGTGTTAATACATAATTAGACATTTATATTTTCATAGAAATACTATATATATTTATATATGTATACCATGGGTGTGAACAATAACAGAGTCATGCTAGCCCTCATGAACAGGTTTTATCCCATGAACATCAAAAATGGTTCAACACAGATGTGATTGTACATTAAAACACCGACTCAGTTATTCTGCTGGAAATCCATGCTTCTTGGTTATTTGCTTCCACATGACATACAAGTATATGCTGTAAGTAAATGCCCCACCCCCACCCCCCAAACTTTATTATTCTATGCAGGGCCTAAGGGGAATTTCAAGTTCTTAATATTTGCTCACTCGGTCATCTACAGTATAGGCATACCAGTGGGAATGTAGCAATGTTGTAGGCCTCAGATGGTACATAAAAATGGTATAAGCTGGAGTTGGCTGGGCTTACTGAGAAACTTGTGTAGTTTGAGTAGGACTAACTGCACTACAAGGACATGAGAATACTTAAATCACATAGTTGTGTTAGTAGCAAAGGTTTAAAACATCTCTGTGAACACATTATCTAGGAAATATAAAACAGATGAATAAGTCCATTAATGAACACAAAGCAGAGCAACGACGGATCAAATATAATTAGATCACCTGTATGAATTATGCGATACACTGTGTGGCTAGTTTCCTTTTCTTTGACTGATCGATGTTTCCTTCATATAAGCAACAATGACCACACCTTCATGCCACATAAGTCATGTTAGCAATCATCACACTCTGACGAGACTCAAAATTTAAGCTATGACACAGCAAGCTTCCCCAATGGGTGCATTGATCTTCTTTGACACTTTGGACACCGAATCACTAAAAATGCGCAGCCCACATATTTTAGCTCACTTTTTTTTGCCTACTGTTTGCCCCTGCTATCTGCTCCGTGTCAACAAACGGCACTGACGATATGCCGGCGCAAACACCCCCGTCAAGTTTAGCAGGTTTTGCACTCTTTTGGCATCAAAATAGTTTCCCTCACTGCAACATCCACATGGCTTACACAAACACAGCTGGAACAAAAGTGACAGGGAGAAAAAATTATTTAAAAAAAATAAACGTTTTCTCACAGTGAGCTCCAGGTGTTAATGAATACCAAGAAACATTAAGAAACTGCAACATCATCTCTCTTTATCAGATACTAATTTGTAAATGATTACGTCATATTTTGTGCTGTCTTGACCATCGCGGCACCCACTTTTTTTTACTTAATTAGTTAAAAAGTGGGGACTATCTTGTACAAAGTGGTGCTCAGTGTGCCATCTTCCCCTACATTCAGCACGGATGCTCCAGTCTGCAACAACGCAGAGTGTGGTTGCAGATTGGGTCATTATCTCAATTTTTCATTGAGATAATGAATTTCTGTTCTCTGTGCTATGTGAAGCACTATCTGTTGAAATGTCCAGTAATTCTAAGGTTTTGAATTTGGAATATAAAGAAAGGTGACTTATTTTTCTCTTTTTTTTTTGTTTAACATACCTGCCCTTTTTTGAGAAGGCAACAGTGCAGCAGATTGCTCCTTCCCCTTTTCATCTCCTAAGAGTTAAAAACCCCCAACTCTCAGGAGAGGGTAAATATTAATGCTAAATATGTGTCGCAAACAGCGCTGGTCTTTGAGAATTTGATTTCTTTCTTTAGCCCTGGAAGTAGTTCAAATGCTTGTTTTTTTTTTTTTCCTTTTAATTATATGCAAAAATCTTAACTTAAATATAGGCAAACTGTGTTACAGCAGAGAGATGCTATTCAGTTGGCACCACAGTTTGAGCAACACATCTCCCTTTGCGAGGCCTTTGGGAATCACTCGAAGAAACTAAATCTGGATTGCTCCAGATAAGAGGCCACAAAGGCTGCACAACTTTTTGGTCAATCAGGGCCTCTGTGTCTGTAACTCAGACTGTATTCCCTCTGATTCTGTGGTTCCTCTTCTCCTTTTTCTCCCTCTCTCGTTCTGTCTTTAGGTGTCTCTTTTAGTCCCAAGCTTCACATTTGCACGTTTCACTGGACGCTCACCTTGAGCAGCTGTTCATTCAAATCCTGCTGTCTCAGACAGACAAGGACTGAGATGTCTGGGGCAGACCTGCCTTCTGTCACCTCCTCAAATGTGTCACTTTGGACTGCAGCCAGCAGCAGAATGGACTTGGGGGGGCGGGTGAGTGAGTGTTTAAACGTGTGTGTTTGTGTGCTCGGATTAGACCGACCCAGGAAAATTTCCACTTCAGGCTCAATAGCTGTACAGTCACTAGACACATTTGTGCTTTTATCACCCCCTACATCAGATTGACAGTGGCACGCAGAAAGGTCACCCACTCTGTGTGGCAAGAACAACAGTGTCACTAGTGTTTTTTTGTCTTGAGCTACATAAAAAAAGAACAAGATTGTCAAAAGGTAAGATAGGATACAACAGCTAATTCCAACTGAATCATTTGCCAAAAGTGAGTCCATGATCAACACAAAAATTAGTTCTCTAAATGCTTATAAATGTAGTTATTTGGGATTTAAATAAACCAATTCTAAATAAATCAGTTTATCTGTTTTGCCTTAATGAAGTAGCACTACAAATGGACCTGTTAGAAGTTTCTGCAGTCTTTGGGTCGGAAATAAAAAGCTAATGAGGCCAGTAGGAGGGCAATGCTTCTAGATGCAGTGACAGCATTTATTTGCAGAGGTCTGAGACAATGATCCGGCATCTCTCTCAATCCAGTTTAACTAAAAAGTTTCAATGGGCTGATGGTTCTGATCATTAGTTTCGAGGTTTTGTTTACTTAAGGACATTATGTTGAGAAGTTGCAACAGTTTGGGTCTGTGAAGTGCCCAGTGGTTTAAGGACAGATCCTCTACTCAGTACTTTCTCGTCTCACGCACTTGTCCAAATTTGGCCACGTCTTTCCCAGGAAAAAAAAAATTGCAATTGCCATAATGTTAAACTTCAACACAGACTTAAACATGTATGCTCGAGCATAGACTGTATGATGCTAGACCTCGTGCCCCCACCTTCTGTCGTTAAATCTGGAGCCAACAGGTACCGATTTATGGGAGCTCCCATGTTGTATTTTTGGAACCAGAGTCTGTGCACTTGGGATGTGGGGCTTTAAGTCCCGCCTACTGCACCTGCACACAATCATGATGTCACATGACCTTTCTTTTAGGCATGAAATAAACATCCCGCAGCAAGGTAAGAACTATGTGAATCAACAAGATTCAGCACCTAAAACAAATGATCTAAGTTGTGTTTTATTTTTTTTCTATAAAGGGCAAAGATCTGCTCAATAACATGGCAAGGGCAGTACTTAGAACTTATACAGGGAAGAGCCGATGGTCCCCTTATGACTTCAACTTCCAGGATCCCGTATGAGGTCTAATATTTCTATATACGCTTGATGTACTTGAGTCCGTTTACATTCTGTTGCTGCAGTAGCAGGAAGGCATTAGCCTGATTTTCCATGTAGATATGTTGACTAAGAACAGACTGAGTGGCTGAGTTTTCAAAATTGTTGTAAATTTTGTTGCTTTCTGCCACACATCTTTGGTCAAAAAGTCAGAACTCAGCTTTGACGCCACGTAACTTAGCAAATCCCACTGGTTTTAAGACATTCAACTGGAACATTAATTGCAATGCTCAGTAACCAGTTGTTAGCAGTACTACCCAATAACAATGTATTTCTCTGAATTCAATGTATTTTTCCTTATTGTAAAGTTCTATATACACCATTCTTCATGTCAGGCAGCTTCAGTGAGCCAATTCAAGAAAATAAAAACAGGCCAGTTTAAAATTCTGCTTAAAATAAAATGATAAAACTGGGCTAAAACCTAGAGATTAAATAAGTACGCACAACAAAAATGTAGCCCCCCCAAACCCTCCCCCATCCGCTTTTTTTCACGATGAAGGAATGTTAAAAGCAGAACCGTGAACAAAAAAAAAAAAAAAAGCAAGAGAGTGGGTGTTTTAAAAATAACTCCAGATTTGCTGAGTGGAGTTTTTCCCCGGCTTTCATCGACTTCACCTGGGCAGACAGAGCAAAACAATCAGTCCAAATCTGCTTAGAGGCTACCTTAGACTCTACCTGCTGTGTTCCCTTTGAATAAAGCTTGACATTCACCTCCCCAGTGACTTATTTGTCTGACATGTTGTGTTTTTATTTAGCTGTTTTTACAGTGCTTGCCACAATGCCCTAGTTTTGTCATCCTTTCAAGATTTTTATGCTTCAAAAAATATATATACGTGTCTGCTCTTTTAGTGTCTCTCTTTTGGATTTAGGCATTGATCAAAACCAGCCGTTCACATTTCCTTACCACTTGTAGTGTGTCATAAACTCTAAGTATTTGATGCTTATGCTCTAGCAATTAAAGACATATTTTACCCTTTCCTTACGCTGTTTAATACAACAAAAATAGTTGCTTAATAGTTGAAGTTGCTTACACAACTTACACAAGTATGTGCTCATCAATAGTATAAAAGGGGCTATTTCTCCCCACCCATTGTACCTCGCCCTTTGCACTGATTTTTTTTCTTCCACTTCTATTTTTCCTTACTTGTTTACCAGTTAAAGTGCTCATTCCAGCCAGTCCGAGACGAAGAGGTGATAAATGAGCGAAGGAGCGAGGGACAGCCAGTGGGCCGGGGCCGAATGAGAGAGTGGAGAGCTGATGCGGAGCGGGAGAAGGCGGCTAACGGGAGTGCGGGAGTGGATATAATGAGAAACAGGGGAGCTGGGTGGCGGCGGCGGTGGCGGTGGGGGAGACACGACCGGTGAAGGGGAGAAACGAGAAAAGGTGGAGATTTATATGAAAGAGGGAGAGCATTGCGACAGGGTGATGGAAAGCGAGGGTAAAGTCATAAATGGGGGGGAATGAAGGAGGATGAGGGTGGAGGGAGACAGAGAGGCAAAGCGGAAGCCTGATAAAGACAAAAGAAAGTGAAAAATGGAACGATGGGTCAGGTGTGCTTGAAAGGCTTGGGGGCTAAGACAAAAACAAAATGGCTGCACAGAGCGCTATTTAAATCCAGCACAAGTGCGCGCGTATAGGTGCGTGTCTATGCTGACAATTAGCAGCCAGCGAGACACTCAGGCATTCAATCATTATCTCTAACAAGGAAGCACCTCTGCTGACTTCAGTCTGACAGCATTTCTCTGACTGGCTGTTTGAAGGAACTCAACTGGTTGTTGGGGTGCAGACAGCAAAAGCTAATTGAACAGGAAGCCCAGAAGAAGATAACAAAGCCTTATCTTTAGCTAAGTAATTTCTGAACATGAAAGTGTTGATGAAGTGGTACTCAAATAAGTGGAAGGGTTATATGCTTTCAAAAGTGCTAAAAGTGTGCATGTAATACAGATTTACTATTCTAAAAACTGTGTTAATTTCTGTTCTGGAGATATAATTGTTTTGTTCAAACAAACAAAAGCCCAAAGAGCTCCTCTCTAGTCTGATTGGGGTGTGTATTTTCCACACATCTGTGCTTAGAGGAGCACCTTAAACAGAGACACACACATAGGGAGTTGGTCGATTTGTATTTCTGCCAGGTTGTACCTCCATCAGTTGCCATTTCATACAAAAAATTGCCATTTTGCGTGCAGTGGCTGCTGTTTCATCAGTTACAGTGTGTAAAATACACATAAAGGCTCTCAGCAGTGCAGGTGTATTGAAGAAGACGCTGCTTGTGTGAAATACAAAGAAAATGCAACCTATCTTGTTTTTGTTTTAGGCAACCCGATTGATTTGTCATATTATTTTAGGTCCTTAATGCCTGATTTGAATAGAAGAATTTCTTCTGTCTTGAAATTTGGGGCTATTGAGGAAACATCTAGAGTTGCAGCTCAGAAGGTCCAGGTCCTAACCACGCAATTGATGGTAACAATAATGACAAGTCTGAGCATTAAGACCTCGTCTAAACATCTACAAATATTTTAGAAAATAACATTTTTCTTCTCTGTTTATATTATTTCTTTTTTTATTCACACATATTTTAAGAAAACTGTTGAAATACCCATGCAGGGTCACAAGTGCTGGTGGAGAGGGACACACTGAACGAACGAATAGCCTCCAAATCAGCAGAGGAACAGCAGCATGAGTAGGCTCCGCTCATTGAGAAGTTCAGAAGGTCCTTGTCTTCACTGCTATCAGACTTTATACTTGTCCTTCTGATCCCCCCACCGTGGGCATCATCTTGTTGTTTTGTACAAAGTCTATCAACTGCTACAACCTGACAAGACAGTGAATGTTTTATTTTTTTAATCGATTTTTTGGTTATGTGTTCATGGAAAGTTTGTTTCTTTTTTAAAACAAGCTGTTTGACATTTGAATTTGTCCTCAGAGATAAATAAAGGAAAGTACCTATCTATCTATCTATCTATCTATCTATCTATCTATCTATCTATCTATCTATCTATCTATCTATCTATCTATCTATCTATCTATCTATCTATCTATCTATCTATCTATCTATCTATCTATCTATCTATCTATCTATCTATCTATCTATCTATCTATCTATCTGCCAAGCCAAAGAAAGCAAACCATCAAACGAACATAAATAAATGGTTAATACCCTTAACAGTTCCCTCTTAAAGGTCAATGGTGACAGGATTAGGGTAAAGCAAGATGAACATAGAAAAAAAAAGATAAAAATGGCTCCATTGTTGTTTGGGTTTCTACGGCCCAAAATGATAGTATTTTGAGTCAGATACACTATAAAACAGCTGAGTTTCCTTAAACTTTATTTTAAAGCTTGTTTTTAACTATATTTGTCCCCCAAAACTCTGTTTGTGTGTGGATAGGAGGTGCAAACGCAGCAGATAATCTCTGTTTTGAAAAATAAGTACAAAAAGACCTGTGGTAGGGAGCTTCTTTTTATACCAATAAGTATGGGTACGTGGTGTCCAAAGCCACAGAAGTACAACTTGGCAGAAATACAAACTGACCGGGGGGCCTTGCAGTTTTCGAGTTTAGTTTGTGTGCTTCTATCCATACTCTGTGTTTTCCTGAAAGCAGCTGGGCACAGTAACGTTTCACAAATGTTGCTCAAGCGAGAATACTCGGTGCATTTGTTAGGGAACATTTACAGTGGTAAAATCACAAACATTTACTAATGAGTTTTCACAGCGGTAGGGCGCTTTGGGAGTTGCCGAGAATAAATTGCGCCTAAAATTGTTGTTACAAAGGAGCTCGTCTTACGTCTGTGCAACCACGAGGCTGACTGATACCTTCGACGTGCCAGTGGAGCGCCGTGGCACAGAAGGATAAGCTAAAGTATGAGATTTGAGAGGACATGTTTGTCGAATTTAGCTGAACGGGACGATTTAGTTTGTTTTCATTTCTGTTCAGTTTTACTTGTATAGCGCCAGCGAATGTTATCTTTAGGCACTTTACGAAGAGGACAAGTCAAACTAATTTAATCCATTTCTATCGGTTTCATTCCAGTTCAGACCATTTACAATCCAATTTCACCTCTAACAACCACTCTTGAATGCTGGGCTGACTTTTTATCTTTGTGTTTTTGTGCGTTTAACTTTAATCTTTGGTTTCATTTTTATGCAGTGCTTCATTCTGTTGTGTCCCCCCCCCCCCCTCATACAGACGCCACTGATTAACTGACTGACATATTTCACTCCTTATAATTTAGGTTTGTTAAAATAGGTAAAAAATAAAGCTTTATTACTTTCATTTGGTATCATGCCAGCCATTTCTTATGGCTTTGAGCAAGTTGTAACACATTCTAAATGACTCAAAAAAGCAATAAAGCTTTTATAATACAGCATAAATTCTGCTTTGATACTGGTTTTTCCCGTACTACCGCATGGTCAAAGGGGATGCTAAAGGGATTTGCGAGAAAATGGATGTTACAACATTGTTCTGCCACACAGCCGAGTTCGGCCTCTCTGAGCTTGCACTTCCTGGCATTCTCGTTGGTCATCAGCCAAGCCACAGGGGAAACACAGCCAAACTCTGCTCACTGTATACTTTGCATTAGGGATGATAGCACATCCGTATTCCCCGCGCGTCCCGCTGCAGACCCCGAACAGCATATGGTGCTGAATATGCAGTGATGAACAATGACGCCTCAATATGATCCTAAATCCTGTCGTGCCACTCTTCCAAAAGTTGGCGCTGCTCGCAAAAGCCTCTGGGTTTTTGGAGCTGAACGTTCGCAATAAATCAGACGTGGGTGAGAAACTGTCGGTCAGTCCTTGAACGCTGCGTGAATCATAGCTGCGTTCAATCATCATCACACAGGGCAGAGTAATAAGTGTGCTGGGTTTGAATCCTTGAACTGACACTGGAGTTTAAAGTTCCAATTAGCGGGACCAAAGAACAGATGCATGATTTAACTGTTGACAAAGGGATAGCTAAAGGCAGGAGACAAGACTCGTCGTGCAATACTTGCGACCCGGTGATAAAAATCATACCCCGATCGAGATTGTAGGGCGTTCAGGCAATCACAAAAGGAGGAGCACCGTACGACAATGTGCTTCTAAGAAAGACACCAACGCAGAGAGGCGAGAGAGATAAGCTGCTACACAGAGGGCTGTAATAAAGACACTAAAAAGGTAATGCACACAGAACAACAGAAAAATGAAAGTCCTTGGTTTCAAACAGAGCTTTGCTTTGTTTTTGTCGTGTGCTGACTGATACCTGGACCAGCGATTCTGGTGTTGCTGGCAAAGTTTCCACCGTTTCCGAGCTGTCATCCTGATGTGACGTCGGCATTCATGTTCGACGATCAGCTCCTGGGATTCCATGCCACAGATGAGGAGTAACAAAAATGTATGAATCGAGCAGTTCTCGCCGAGCGTCTACCGAACACTTGCTGGAAGTCGGCAACAGCTCCGACGAAAAGAGATGTTCTCTGTTGCGCACTGTTTGACTGCTCGGAGTCTTTATCTTTGCAGGTTCTCAGTTTTGCAAAGTTCTCCATCATGTCAAGGTTTCTTTATGGTTTCATCTGTTCTTTGCAGTCTTTTTCTTTTTCTGGATGGCTTTTTGTTGGTCTCAGGATCTGAAAGAAGCACAGTTACTTTATGTTTGGTGATTGTAATAACCAACAGTGACAAGTCAAAACTCCAGCATCCTGATAGTTTATTTGTTCCTTTTTTCTTGTCCAATTCACTTCTACTATTTTGTAACTGATGATCACCAAGACCCAACAGTTGCTATGCCATTCCAGCTTTGAATTTTACCACTTAAGGAACAAAGATTCTCTAAAATTCATACAACTCTTTGGAGCAACAAGCGAGGGTTTGCCAGCAACATTAATTTTGTCAACTGAAGTGACAAAATTAGAAATCCCAAATGGGGGCAAATAAGCTTTTTTCTTGGGGTTACCTTACAAACTCTAAAATGGTCCTAATTATGTATTTGATTTCTTTATACTTTGCATTCAGCAAAGTCATAGGAAATTTTACTTTTGCCTAAAAATGGTGCAAGTGTGGACAGAGCCTAAAGCTAAATAAAGTTTGAATCCTCACAGGTTGATGGTCTATGTGCTGCAGAATCCAAACAATACAATCCGTTCCTTACATGTTTTACACATTAGGCTCAAAACTGAACTATGGAAACACCTCTGTGTCTTTCTCATAATGATGAAACCCAAACAATATTGAGAAACCCAAAGCTTCACACGTCTGCTTTGCTATAGTTTCAACCATGGTAAGTTGAAACAAATATAAGGGTTCAGCAAACCATCGATTTGTTTAAAAGCAAGATTAAGTGAAGTAAAATATGACAGGCAGAGATAAAATTGTTTGCGTATAGAAAGCATGAAAGCAAAACACTTTTACGTATGAAGAGACAAGAGCTTCCTCACCTGTCCTGAGATCTAAGGTTTGTTATTGCAGAAGGCGATAGAGGGTTGGTCCTAGACGTTGCTGCGCAGTAGCCCCCCTTGTGGGTGCTCAGGGGTACTGCACTCTGAGGAGTTCTTGGCTTTGTCCTTGTTGTTGTTGGGCTCATTGTCTTTAATGATGTCGTACTGGCGACAAAACAAGGCGATCACCCCTGAGAAACGACACGACACGAGCATTAATAGAACTACAACAAACCTGTTAGCGTGACTAAATGTCACCCGTGCTGGCAAAATGAGGAGTTTCTCAATATTGAGTTATTATTTTCAAACTCTCCATCTCAAAAGCTTTAAAGTGATACTTAGTTTGTTCAAATTTGGGGATTTATCACCTGGCAACAAGCTAGTTTTGTTTACAAGCGCGCCGGTTTGAAAACTCGATTTTTATCTGTCTGGAATGATGTCACCAGAAATGCAACCCCTACATTTAAAAAGGAAAATTCCTAGGCTTCACAACGACACCAACCATTATTCTGAAGGGATTTCCCAACACTATGACAGCCAGCAGAGAAAAGTGGTCAATTTTAAAGAAAATTAGAAGGATTATTTCTGAAGACATACCTATTAGAAAACTTTGACTTAAAGGCAGTGTAGGAAGATTATATGCTACTTTACTTACTGGGATCACTAGATAGTGTCTTTATGGACTAATTTCTACCCAGATCTCAATTATGGCAAAATGAATATTTGCACATTTTTGCACTGTCGCCTTTGCTCATTTTCACTCATACTGCCAGCACTGGTCACAAATGTTACTAATATCTGTCTGTCTTCATGTGGGTGTTTCTTGATTTTCTTGACACTGTTCACATTCTTATTTACTCCACCAAATTTTAGACTTTCTACACAATTTATATCTGAAAACCACAAAGGAACTTAAACATTTACTGAGCGAATTATTAGTGTTCCCTCTCGTCCACTTTACAGTGAATTTGATCTCCTACCTTCAGGGAGGTCTTTTAGACGATCAGTAGCAAAATTTCTTTTGCCCCAAGGTAATTAAGGTGATAAATAATACTGGGGTTAAGACTAAAGATAAGGATGTCAGTTTTTGACTGAATTGATCCCTGTAATCTGCTATAGTTTGACTCTTTTATTTAAAATGCTTTGATTAAGTGATGGTCTTTTATACTGCCTTTTATGTTTTTGTTGTTTTTTGTGTGTCATAGTGAAACCAAGGCACATTTTTACATGAATAGATAATAATTTTTAAAATATAATTCATATTCGTAAATGTAGACACATTTTTGACTTTTTCCCCCAGTGTCTCACACTCCCATAGGACTTACGGTTTTCTCTCAAATCCCTCCTAAGTACAGCACGATCACATCCAAACTCTCATTGATTCCCAGTCTATCTGAGTTCAGAATTATCCTTTAAAACTGGAAGTGAAGAGTCTTTATAACTTGTCATACCTCCTACATAAAACACTGTAGAAACATGACAATTCACGTGCGATTACCAGATGCTTCTGCCACTGCCGGTGCAGGAATCTTTTTCACACACTAATAGGTTTTTCCTAGAAAGTAAACACTAGGATTACTTTCTACTTCTGCCTGCCTTATTAGGAGTTCTGTCAGTGAGTCAGAGACACAGGTGTGTGGTTAACATGGTGACCATAATGAGCCACTGGCAGCGGTTTTAACATTTCTTTTAACCTTGATTGTCTTTACACGTTTCACATGGCTGATATGGCAAAACACGCATTTTGTCATTTTATTATCACATTTTATCAGCTTATTATCTCAAGTCCAAAATTCCTATTGGGCTTCCTAGACAAGAGTTGATGTGTTGGAATTTCAAGCACTGGCATCCTTCAAAATTTTCTAATTAAATGTCATCACCCTGTTACTGATAAAGACTATCTGGGCTTCAACAAGCTTGTAGGTGGAAGATATATTAGGTGCCGTTTCAAACATCATCAGTGAAGTGTCGTTCTAAGCTCCGTACATGTCAGGACAAATCCATGACGAACGAAGTAAACATCATCAGCTCATGTAAATCATGTCACGCCACCAAAGGCTTCGTAATATCCAGTTATGAGGACAATGAGTAGGAAATGTTTTGATTTATCCAAACTCAAAGGAGGCAATTGTACTTACAGTCAGATTCTAATATTGAGTTCATGCCTCAGATTTGCCTGAGTTGATTTGACACAGAAACAGAGTTCTTGTCAATACCAGGTGGAGGCTGAAAGATATCCTCTCCCGATTTGTCAATACAGCAGGTACAACTGAGCCGAGACGGAAACACGAAGAGTGTGGAATGAGCAGACAGCGATGGGGAGTCCTCGAGTCGGAGATATTAAAACCACAGCGCAGGAGCTCTAGATGTGAGAGCAGATAGAGTGCAAGCTTGGAGAAATGAGAAAGGGAATAATTTATGACGGTGAAGGAGCGGGCGACAGGCTGAGTCCAAGCCCGAACTGGATTTAGTGTTTCTGCTTATGTCAGCCTCTGCTCATTTGATCATTGCGATACCAAAGTGCAAGATGGGATATCTTCCTATTATAGCCCCCAGCCTGCCCCACAGGCTCAATTAAAAGCTGGAAAACACAATTCGCTTCTTTCACTTTAGCTTTTTTTTTCTAAACCATCCTGGCCATTGCTGTATTTCCCACTGCCTTGTTTCCTGCTTCCTCTTTAACTTTCTTTGAAGCTCCCTCAGCGTCTCAGCCCTCTCACCGGTAATTGGCAAGGGAGAGCCACTTCAAGCTTTTCATTGTGCTGTATACTATATACAGCATTTGGGCCACATGTGTATCTCTCGTCACTTGGGGAAAGAAATGTGCATCTGCAAAGCGAGACACACCAAAGGCTGCTTTACGCCTTACATCTTAAATATCACACTGACCTTTTGCAAACAGATGGAACGACCACCGCGCGATGATGAATAGGCAACCTTGTAATCTGCCGTGCACTCTTTGCGTGATGTGTGAATGTGGAGGAACTCTCCTTTGTACAGGACAAAGCCCTGAGAAGTTAATTTCCATTAGCACCAAGCTGAAAATCCATTTAGCTGGAAACTCTTTCTTCACCGAGGCGCAGCGATTTGAGTGACTCGTTGTGAGGTGTGTGTCGATTGATTTGGTCCAAACCAAAATGTTTTTTTAAAAAAAACTACTTACAAGACTCAGAAAAAAAAATGTTTTGTGAATTTGTTTTTTTGCTTACTATTTCAGCATCTACTTTTAAAATGAAACGAACCTTGGCAGACATTTTGCAGATGAATTGCTGAGATGTTCGTCCCTCAAGCAAAGGAACTCAAGAAGCTGATGGACTGCTGATCAGAAATTTGCTGTCATGGAGCCGTTGTGACTGCTGTGGTATTGGACTGTCGTGGTGAAGAAGGAGCTGAGCCAAACAGCAAAGCTCTGGATTTACTGGTTCATCTACGTTCCAGCCCTCGCCCTGTGGTCATGAGCTGTGGATCATGATTGAAAGAATGAGATATAACTGAGTGAAATCAGCTTCCCCTGTAGGGAGCCTGGGCTCAGATAAGGTGGAGAGTTCTGTCATTCAGGGGGAGCTCTGAAAGGAGTCATCTGAGGTGTTTGAAGCACATGATTAGGATGGCTCCTGATCACCTCCCTTTGGATGTTTTCCGGGCACTGGGAGCAGACCATGGGACAGACCCTGAATTTGCTGGATGGATAATACATCCTCTCTGGACTAAAAACACCTTGGGATCCCCCAGGAGGAGCTGGAGAGAGTCACGGAGGAGAAGGATGCCCGTGTTTACCTCCTGAACCGGTTGCTTCTGCAATCTGACCACAGATGAGTAGAAAAAAAAAGAATGGATGAAAGGATGAATGGATGGATAAACAACTGACTGACAGGAGTGATGAGGTGTAAAATATATAACATAGTGTTAAACTGTTAGGAGTTTTTTATTTTTACTTAAGCTGCATTAAATCATAAAAATCAGCTTTTAAACAAGCCCTGCTCAGTAAAGGGGGGAAAGCTTCAGGCACTTCGTGATTTGATTAGATTATGACTCAGATAGCTGTGATGTGATTATAAATCATTTACTGATGCACTTTGATAATCTTGAAACCTAAATAACTATGGCTTATTTTACATACAGACTGATTAAAGATTTTTATGTCTAATAAAGACTTCACAAGAACATATGCAAAAAAAAAAACAACAATTATTAATCACAGGCTGCTTAGCAACAATTAGCATAGATACATACTAACTTAATAAAAATGCCATGAAAAAGCTAATGCAGTTAGCATCATGTTTATGCACAAATCAGACATTTCAACGTCATTACTAAAGATAGTCATGTTACGATAATATCAGCTATTATTTAAAGACATATTCTTCAGGGTTCAGTGACGAAAATATGACAAAAGATGTGAAAACAAATAGTTTTACTGCAACATGTTTCCACTACAGGAAGCTACGGTAACTCTACTGGGACAAACAGCACCACACAGCAACAACTCTGCTGACTCTCCTAAAGTGGCAGCACAGATTAACATTAACAATATCAATTTTTGACATTTGAAAATCCATTCCAAATGGATTCCATGTTTGTGGTGTAAAACATCTGAAAACAGATTTTACCTCCCTCTAAGTAGCTGTTAACTGGACTCTCATGAGAATTTCTCCCTGACTTACAATACAGAGATTTATAAATTGGGCTTTGCATACCAGCAACCATGTGCAGAAGTTCATGGAAATTTACATAAATGGTGATTCAGATTGTGGATTCTGACCCATGCTGTCATTTTATCTTTTGTCTAGTTTGACAATCTGTGGTTGTGATTCTCCAAAAATACACAGTCTGAGGGTTCTTGCATCGGGCTTAAAGCACTGCAGGGACCAAAACACAGATCGCAGAGAGATGACACCGCAGCCCGAGTGTTTGTCCCCTGATAGGAACTCACTCAAAGAGCTTATTTGCTCCAAAGGCAGTGCTTTCCCCTCAGGTGTGCGGTGATAAACGAGCAATGCTGAAGAGGAAGATTACCTGCCCACATGACGAGCACCACAACTATGATGATGAGCTCTCCAGCCCTCAGCTGGGCCTGACCAACCTCCTCCATCGTCACCTCATCTGCAGAGAGAGCACACACACAAATGCACGCGCAGAGTCAACAAAAGCGCCGTGGAGAACACTGCAATTCATCGTCCAGGAGAGCGAATGTGAAGCTTCCATCCCCCTGAAACTCTGCGGGGATAGATAAAAGAACCAAACAGGGTGACATGAGGGCAGAGAGTCTGACAGAGGTAAATTCCCCACTCTGGTCAGTGTAATTAAAGCTAAAAGAGAGCAGCGGTCTGCAGAGACACAGAGCTGGACCCCTACCCCATCACTCACTGGGTTTCTCTTGCTGACAGAATTCTGGCAGCTGCAGCATAACACCAATCACAAGCTTAAAGGTTGGAACGCAGTCTGAGTTACAGCCTTTCAGTCTTGTTGCCAGGCTTTGTGCCTTCTCCTTTACCCCTCTGGTCAAACTGTGTCACTTATCCAGCCAGAGCCTGCCTGCCCCGGCTTTGTCTATTATCCATGTGAAACAGAACAAAGGCATTGTTGTCACTGATTTGTCTGTGCTTGCATTTTGCACTAATATCCTCAGGGGGAAGGTTCATCACACACTGATAGACGGAAGCTGGTCTTCAAAGGTTGATTGTCCTGTAAAAACAATATCCTGCTGCTGGCTTTCTGGTGTCACAGAAAATAAAATGGCATTGAAGTAAATGATGTGAGGCACCAAACAGTATGTTTATTTTACTGACAGTAAACAAAGGCGCTACATTTAGAAAAAGTAAATGAATAAATAAATAAAAGGCCTAGCATTCCTTCAAGGAATGCATACCACCCAACGCCTTGTCTGACAAAATTTTACACAAAGATCTCACATGATCAGTCAGCGCTCAAAGTATGTGTTGGGGATGAGTCTCAGCTACTACCACACCCGGTTTAAGGTCAATATCTGTACAACTGACTGAGTTAAAGACATTTTTGTGTTTCAACATGGCCGCCATCCATGTTGAAGCGAGCTGACTCCGAACATTAATCAGTTATAGAGGTACAATCATTAATTGCATTCAGAGAATTTCATTAAAATCTGCCACTGGTTCTTCAGATATTTTACTGACAGAAACAAATGAACACACACAGGCAATTACACTATCGCCTGCTGCCATGAAAGGTGGGCAATAATTAGACCTTAAAATGAAAAGTTTGGTGAGTACCTCTGATATTTATTACAACTGCCATACAGAATGGAAAAAAAAATTCGGATTTATTTTTCGAATGATGGATGAGTAATGTATCACCAATTCTTTGTGACAGCCCTCATATCACATTACCAGTGGTATAAGTTAAGAAGTCACTCTAAAAGCTAAATGCCAACTCTTATATTTAAGACAGGACCTGTTCCAGGTCCAGGTCTTATGAATGTGCCCCCCCCCCCATGACTTTTCCATTAAGACTTTAGGACTCAGCTTTGTCTGGATGGGTTCGAGATGATGTCCTCCACACCTCTATGGTGTGGCATACTATTAGGTCTCCTGTTACCATGGTGATCCTTCTGAGCCTCAGATCTGACAGGCGTAGTGAGTTTATTACACTTCAGAAAAGCGGATAATAAATGTTTTTTGTTGCGAAGGCACACCTTTGGCACCGCAAACATGAAGCTGGATGTTCCGCAGATACCAGGGGAGAAGATGACAGCTTTGTGGGTGTTAAGCCATCCTGTCAGCCTTGAGGATGTCAAATGTGCAAATGCAAGCGGCTGATATTAAGCCTCTGGAGAGAAACAGTAAACAAATACTAATATATTGTTAAATGAACACAACAGCTACTGATCTCAGTACTGATTCCTGTACTGTTTAAAGCTTTTTAACATCATTGGTTATATTCTGGTTTCTTTATTGGCAAGCTGCTCATTTGTCCAGCACATCACTTTGCTTTCAGT
The DNA here is from genome assembly GCF_001649575.2 of Kryptolebias marmoratus. Taxonomy (NCBI): domain Eukaryota; kingdom Metazoa; phylum Chordata; class Actinopteri; order Cyprinodontiformes; family Rivulidae; genus Kryptolebias; species Kryptolebias marmoratus. The sequence continues at coordinate 17,806,767 of NC_051434.1, forward strand.
AATGAAATCAATGTATGATCAAAACACTGAAAGAAAATTCAATGAGCAGTATTTATGCAACTTCAGAGTAGCCTGGAGGGCAACTCATGGTCTGCACATCAACTCAACCTCAAGGCGTGTGTGATGTCAGTTTCATCATCTGTATCAGGTCCATCTGCTGCTGACTGTGTGCTGGTCAGATTATCGGGACGGTGCAAACCATGCTCGCCAATACCTCATTCGCCTTAGTAAAACTCCAATTCAAAAGGGTGGCATCAAAGATATGAGGAAGAAGACTGAGTTTGACCATTAGCGGAAGGAGGAAAACCACAAGCAGACATGGATACATTTGTTGGTATCCATGTAGCTCATTAAAACAATGCCTAATGTCTTGTGAAAAGTAATTCAGTTAAAAGCAGTTGTCTAATGTATATCCGCACGCTTTTAGTGTATGATAGAGCAAAATGCCACTGAGTAGTTTGGTATCATTGTTAGCACCATACTGAACATGGAGCAGAGAAAGCGAAAGTGAGAGCTGTCTGAGGAGCTCAGAAAGAAGATCGTAGATATCCCTGTTAAAGAGAAAGCCTACAAGACCACCTCCAAGTAGCTTCACATTCCTGTGACCACATCTGCCTGTATTATTAAAAAGTATAAAGCTCACAGGACTGTAGCCAACCTGCCAGGCCATGGATGCAGGAGGAAATGACAGATTGTGTGGATGTTAGAAAAAGAAACCAAGCAAACCATTCAAGCTGAACTCGAAGGTCAAGGTGCATTGGTTTCTGATCACACCATCAGTCCCATTTTGATAAGTTTCATCTCATAAATTGTGTTCTTTTTATAATTATTATTGTGGATTGGTACCAACAAATGTATCCACATCTGTAGATGTTCTTTTTCAGGAGGTAAAATATCCTGTGTTTTATTTACTTCACAACTCAGAACTCAGATCAGGGAATAACGTCACACCTAACTTAACTGTATTCTATTTGCAAATCAGAAAACCAGTAACTAGGCTACCTATTGTTAGTGGTACAAGTCAATAACTATGTATTTTTCTGCATTTTATGCATTCAAACACTGTCACAACATGTTTCCTAAAAGAGGTTGCAAAGTACTCTGTGTAAAACTGATTTAATTGAAATAAAAGTAAAAGGTTAATTACTGCGTCTCTCACCACTTTTCATACACAATGCTGCCATATTCGATTCAGAGGCCGGACTTGGTCAGGGACCTCCAACTCTCCAAGTTGGAATTCTGACTTCAGGGGGTGTTCCAATTGATTTATGCAATATGGAACTAAAAAAATCCAACTCCTGAGTACAAATGAAACACACCAGTACTGTGAGAAAATTCACTAGTATCAATATTTGTGCAATTTATCACTCAGGAACTCCAAAGACACCCAAATGGAGTCACTGATGAGAAATTTAAATTTCTTGTCTTCTGATGAGACAGCAAACAAATCAGCTTGTCAGTTTGGTAAGTCCATCTATCAGACTGAAGCGTCAAAATGTAGTTAAAAAATTGAAAACAGAAGATCCAAAAATAATAGAAATAAAATTCTTTGTTTTTCTTCAACCTGAAAAAAAAATTACTGATACCACATTAGTTCAGGAAGAAAAAAATACAATCTATGAAAACCTCTACATGCATTTTTTTCTAGGTTATCTGACATCAATATTTATTTGGTCTCGTGGATACAAAACTTCCTAATATACTGTAGGTTTCAATCATGAAGGTCTACTCTATTACCTCAATTGATGCTTTGCCACATTAAAACATCAGAGAATCTCTACGCTCTGTCTTGCAGCTTTTGATTGTGGGCAGCAGATGAACAGAACAATAAAGAGACTGGCAGAAATGCAGACAAGTTGTGTGCTGGGTTGTGCTGCAGCAACGAATGCAAAGTTGTGTCATGCTGATTAATACCCGCTTAGAGGGGGAGGAGAGCAGTAATGGCCAAGAGATTTAATCAGGACAGCTAATGAATGCTTCCACCAACACACACCAAATTCATCCATCAAAGTCAAAGCCACTGAACATCAAGACAAATCGTCCCACTGAAAACCTGCGTCTCATGACCAGACATACATGGCAACACACAGCAAAAAAATAATAATTAATAATTAAAAGAATATTCCTTATAAAAATTATGGGATACCTCTAAATTGAAGTGAAATGGTCATCAGCATGGCAACATATTTGCACGTTTCAATAAATTTTTGACTGTGTTCATATATATAGTTGTTCTGGTACCACTGAGGCCTTGACTCTCTATAACTTCTTTATTTCCTCTTTCACCCCTTGGTATTTCTTGAGCTTCTTGTGCTCCTTCTTTCTGATGTTACAGTCACTTGCTACATCTATCACCACTGCCTTCTTCTATAGCCTCTCGACCACCACAATGTCCAGTTGGTTAGCCATCATCTGTTTGTCAGTTTGGATCTGGAAGTCCCACAGTATCTTAGCCCTGCCATTCTCCACCACCCTTGGTGGACTCTCCCACTTTGACTGTGGGACCTACAGTCCATACTCGGTACAGATGTTCCTGTACACTATTCCATCCACTTGACTATGGTGTTCCATATATGCTTTCTCTGCCTGACTGCATCTTACATCATCCTGCTATTATGTCCTGTCTGGTATAGTAGACCCTGACCTCTATTGCTTGTGTGCTGCCATCATTAGTGCCTCTGTGCCTGTCTTCAGTCCAGCCCTCTTTAGCCACTGGTAGGATTTGTTGATATCATTCACCTTCTCAATCTACTGGTGGTACATGTTGTGCAGGGGCTTATCTTTCCATGACAGTTTTTCCTATTTATTGTCCTCTTCCACATTGACATTCACTTAGCAGGTCATCATTGGGGCCTTTCTTCCTGATGTACTCCAGGATCTTGATTGTTTCATCCTGTATAGTGGCTCCGACGCTCACTAGTCCTCTGCCTCCCTCCTTTCTCTTAGTGGACAGTCTCAGAGTGTTGGATTTAGGATGAGACCATTTGTGCATTGTTGGAAGCATGTCTTGATGTCAGGAGAGGACTACTGAGCGTTAGAGTCACTATACAGGATGAAACAACCAAGACAGTACATCAAGAGAAAAGCCCCCCATTGATGAGCTACTTAGTGAATGTCTCAGATAGCAGAAACCCATTGTGAAAGAGGAGGAACAAGAGGAACCATCATGAAAAGATAAGGCCCTGCTAAGTGATACAATAGCTGTATATCTTCATTCAGACACCAGCAGTGTGCCCATACAGCACTCTGTTATCCATTTGATCTGATACTGTAATCATGACAATACTGCTGCATGAGCTTTCAACACAATCACGTTCTTTTTATTTCCACCACTAAGCTTTTGTCAATAAGTGTATTTATGAGTATCTGTTTGAGCTCATTCACGACACTGAACGGCCAATCAGAGCGACCTCTTTTGCTGACCGACAAAACATCAAGTGCAAAAGTAAAAATGAGGGCAGCAGATGTTTGGCAACACTTCAGCCCAACACCAGCTTGGACTGTCAGAGCTTCAGTACTGCAGAGGGGACAAAATTACACAAGACAGACACTTTTTAATGTAACTAGTTTCATTCCTACATGTGTTTCCCCTCAAACAACTCAATCAATATGGTGTTTCTAGGGAAAACACAGCTTCCTTAAGACCCAATTCCTTCCTTATCACCTGGCCACTGATGAACAATCAGCACTTTGCATTGCCCCTCTGAAGCAGCAGCTTTTGGCAACGTAACCGGGTTGGACGTGATAAAAGTGGAAGCAGTGCAAGCTGCTCCAGATAAGAGCAGCCAGCCTCTGTGCTTGTAAGTGAAAAGAATGATGAGAGGAGTTCTCACAAAGATTTGTGCTTTATGACCATTTTGTTTGTCCTGGAAAAGCCTAAACAGAGTATTAGTGCTCCACTGTGTTATCGCCTGCATAAAAAAAGCTAATATAGAAATCTGTTTGTGCCCATATCTTTATGCGTGAACTTGAGCATATAGATGTGTGTCTCCGCAGGGGAGAAACAGAAGAGCAGAATGTTTGTTTACTCCATCTGGGTGACTATGTTGATGCATGATTGCTTCTGTTTCTGGGCTCTTTTTTGCTTGTGTTTTTGTGTGCCCTTGTATGCACAGAATTTCAATTTCCTTCTTGCGTGCATGTGTTTGTAACATGTCCTATGCAAGTAAAATTTAATGCATAATGTCTGTATGATTCTTACTGTTGTTCACACGGAGAAGTGTCTATAGAATATACTGTAATAAAAAAGATGGAAGCACTTGGAAGCAACAAAAAGACAGCCTATAGTACAATATATCAGCACAGAGAGATGAAATCCTGTGATTTCTTAAGCAGGAAAATATATTTTTTGCATCATAATTCTTAAAAACAGGACAACTATACTTTGTTCTTTGTTTTTGAAGACTTTTGGCTTCTCATTCAAAGAGTTTTCTCAGTTTAAACTCAAAAGTGTGGAGCTCCAAGCTTATAAACTGCAGTGAGTTGTTCCATTTATGAGACCACAAGAGGAGTTAGGGAGGCTATCTACATCAAATACGAGAGACCAACATTAAACAAAGAAGGAGGTGTCAGGTGACTATGCGTGAACTTGAATGCAGTTTTGAGTCGAATCCTGGACAGTTACTCTAATTTGCACCTTCATACATGTGACCAAAACATTTGCCACATTTGCCTTGTGACATACTGATTGTGTGCACAGGAGTAGGCAGAACTTAAAGTCTTTGCATCTCTAGTGCACAGACTTTGGTTCTAAAAAATACAACATGGCAGCTCCCATAAATTGGGTTCTGTTGGCTACAATACTCAACAGCTAGAGAAGGCGGAGATATGAGGTCTATAATATGAACACTCTATGGCCCTGTTTACACAAGACCGATCTCTGGAGATGTTAGTGTTTTTTCAATGTTTATAGAGGCAAATCAACAAGAAAAAACCAATTTACATGGATATAGCTGTGCTCACTGAATCTGTTGTAATTTCTATGCCAGTCAGGGTTGCCAGACATTAAATTATAATCATAGTGTTGCTTTAAAATCATTGTTTTTTGACCTAAACTATCATATGTGCTGAGTGAGGTACGCTTTCTTGGAGGGAAGATTTGTTGTGTGTTGTGATTGGTGAACATGTGCACAGAAAAGAATAAGACTTGACCTTAAAACTATGTTACAAAAAGGGTAAATATTGCATATCTGTCAAGAGTGCTGCCAGACATGGACATTTGTTTGGACCAACAAGGTTAGGTCAAAACACATAGGTTGCTGCTACATGTTGAAAAGGGTGAGTAACGCAAACAGCCCTCTGCTATTTGCTATTATTACTGTTGCTGATCAGCTAGTGCATGTGTTGAACAGCTATTGACTGCAGCGTCTGTGGTGCACATGTGTAATTTCCCACGTTGCGGCTTCCCTTGAAATGTAAATGGGAGGGTCCGAAGATCTCCACTCTGAGACCTAGGTTCAGAAAGCTTCGGTTTCAGAAAATTGAGTGCTGTTGTAGTAATCGAACAACTGAACTGCAGCAAAAAAAAAAAAAAAAAATCTACCACTTCACTCAAAAACAGAGTAGTGTAAAAGGCCCCCATGTGTCAGACCACTGCAACACTTTAACAGCTGAGGAAAAGAAATCCACTTCTGCAAATTCATTTACCTAATCCGCCCTGTAGCTCAAACACAACAGGGCTGAAATTACCAGGGTAAAATGGTTCTGGGTCCATATTGGAAATGTACCTATAGACACTAGAGGAGAGAGTGATTAGCATGTGACTGAAAATCTACATTAGTATCTTCTTGCATCTAAACTGGTGCAAAAATCAAAGCAAATGTCAACCATGTCTTTAATTCCTTGATAGACTCACCAGGGCTCTTGGATGCCATCTTCTCCGACTCTTTTGGCGTTCTGAAGAGCACAGGCTGGCTGGGGGGGCTGCTTCCTCCCATGCTAATGCTCTGAACGTGGACGATGTACTCGGTGTCCTCGTCCAGATCCCACAACGCACAGGAGCGTGTGGTGGTGTTCACTTCCTGGATGAACCTCAACATCCGCACATCCTTCTTCTGCAGTGGCACAGAGACCGGAAAAAAATGTTGGCGATGGAACAATTTGCTAGCAAAGTAAGCATCTACTAAAAATGTGTTAATTTCATAAGCTTTTAGCTACTGTTTGCTTTCTCAAGACAATACTTCTTTTCCTCCTTCTCATCAAAAATGTATTAAAAAGAAGTTTTATATAAGGTGTACCTTTCTGTAGGAAGGTCCAGTTTTCCTTAACAGGACCCAGTTTCTGTTAATGCATACACTTCTGTCTTTCTGGTTAATGGTTGGGAAAAAAGCTTAAATAAACCCCTTTTGGGTTCTTTTTCCTACGATATAATTAAGCCTAAGGAAACAGAGTTTGTCTCAGGCCAAGTACGCTCGACTGGAAATGCATATTATTACCCTGCTTGGGCTGCTCGCTCAGGTCAATTGGCTTCTGCTGGATTAAAGAGTAAGGCTCCTTTTATTTACCACGTAATTAAAGAAGGAAATAACCTCAACCATTAAAACTTCACGAGGACAAAATGTACATCTGACAAGTGTTTGAAAATGGATCTAAAGTTTTAAATGGTTATATTGGGCATTTTGTAGTGGGGTTCAGTGGAAAGGTTATGAACAGTTAATATCTTGCCTGTTGTAGATAGTTTTTAAATGGCCAACATCGAGAAATATAATTTACATCCTATAGGATGACCAAAGTTGATTGATGCTGTCTTAGAACATTTCCAATTTCAAAGCCGTTCATTCAATAGCTATTGTTCAAACCTTTCCATTGCAGTTCATTTTGTTATGCATGGTCATTTACTTAGAATTCTGTGATTTAATGGAGGGCAAATAGCAGCAGCAACCACTAGCTCTATCACTTTTGGTGCAACCTGGGGCACTTCCAGCAGGGGCTTCTTAAATTTTCTGTCAAAATAACTGTGTAATGTGAAATTGGCAGTGACACAAAGGTTTGCATCATAGCACTTGCATAATCCACTAAAATATTTTTGAGATGGGAGTTACTTTAAGATGGCAAAAACTTTAAAGGTTTGACTACAGCTCCATCATTTCTCCAAATAAAATGAATTTAATCTAAAACTCTGTGGTGTGAAAGGTGTGTGTGTGTTTAATTCCTTCAAGGAACGATAGACCTTTAATTAAGATTTGTTTTCACTCTTATTCTTGAATTTCTCTTTCACCACACTCACATAAAAAGCGTATAGAACATCCTTAGAGGTACCTGTTGGGTGATGGCAAATCCAATGACGGGGTCTCCCTCCAAGATTTCCCATGTCACCACGGCCGAATTGACCTCGAGCTCTCTGATGGTCACATTGAGCGGAGCTGACAGCAGAGTGTCTAACACACACACAGACACACAAGCCCACACAAACACACACACACACCAAACAACAATGTTCAAATGATTATAAATGTTCTGTTCTCACAGTTTGAAATAGATAAAACAGTTCCTTCAATGGGGATCTTCGCACATCTTCTGACCACAATCACTCCTTCTCTTTGAACTTCTTGTTGTCTTGTTCCATCAGCCCACCTTCCCTGAGATCGTCTCTTCACCTCCCACAAATTAAGCCTTCTCCTTTCATTACTCCAGGCCTAATTACCCACACTCAAGTTTCTCCGTTTCCCTCGAGAAAGTGCTTTTTCTTCTTTGTCCTTGTTTCCAATTCTCTTTCACGTTTTCCTTACTGCTTCCTTTTTTTCCCCACTTGTGGGGCTTTATTTCCTCTCCTGACAACTGTTCTTAATGTCTGTCCAAAATAAATATGATCTTATCAAGAATGTGATGCACTATTGATCATGTGAACCATGGTAAAACCAAATCTTATATAACTTGTTTCAGTTCCTAACTGTAATTATCGTCTGCCTTTAAAAGGCAAAGGTAGACGGTAATAAAAAAATATCAAGTTGTAGCCGAGCTTGATTTCCAACACATTCTAAGTGCTAACAGACTGAAAGATCGTCATGTAAAATTTTTGCCATTAACTATTTGGAGCCAGTTTGATCTGTCTGTTAGGAAAATATCCTATAATGAATAAACCACTGGAGAGATTTTAATCAAACCTTCAGAAAGTAATAACTCAATGTAGATTTACAACTGATAAACCTTTGAAATCAATCCAATTCAAGACAGCCAACACAACTTATTGACCTTAATAGATTTTAAAAAAAGAGTGTCTGGTTTAATGTTTGCTTTGATGAGAGACTTACAGAGTAAGTTTGTGTGTGAGCTCTGACCAACTCAAGGTCTTCTATGATCAGACGCTATTTCCCATGAGCCTGATTTGACAAAGTAACAGCACAATCAGACCTTGACATTGTATTAGAACACACACAGGGGTGCTTGCACACACAAAGCTAGCACTTCAATGTCTTTTCGTCTGAGGTATAAAAAGATCTAGATGGCAAAATCACCTTTGAGCAGGTCTTATAGAGATTTCACTGGTGCTGCTGAAGTAGTCGCTAGGACTTCCCTTCCACTCTGGTTTCTGTGGGGATTCTCAAAATATTCTCAAAATGTTCTCCATTTTTTCAAGTAGATTCTTTTAAGAGGTGGGGCCTCATGACCAAAGACTTATGTGGATTTTCCTGAAACATGGCGCGCACACAAAAAAATCCAAACTCTGTGTATGCGTGAATTCAAGCACATCTCCGTTGTACATCAAAATCAGCATGAAACAGAGCGCACAGGAGACACCTCCCTCGACACGCCTCTGTTTAAATATGGAAACAGGTGGAAATATGCCCTGCACTTGTGATTCTCCTGTTCGAACGACATGCGGGGAAACGAGGAATTTAATTGAATGAGAGTCAGAGACGCTCCTAAATAAAGTAGTGATGCATAAAAAGACGTGTTTGGCACGTTGTTCTCTGGCATTAGTGCTGAGCACAAGAGTAGAGAGTGTGTGTGAAGCTGCTGTGTTGAGAGGAGTGCTCACCCACAAAAGTTATGACTAGGCTAAATAGTCAGATGTAAAAGTGGAAGTGAAATGAAAGACAGCTGCCCGTTGCCTCTCATCCATTAATGTTAGACACCACTGATGGATTACACACACTATTATTATAAGTGAATGCAAAAGAGCTGGGGTTGCACTTCTGAGGCTGAGGCATTCTGAACTTTATGCATGTGTCTATTGACGTAACTACTGTAAACACAGAGACATCAGGGACTTGGTAGAACTTGTAATAATACTTTTGCAACCTTGAAAAGTCTTGGAAAGCAAAAGAATCTTCGTTAATTAGCAGGACATCAGATTCTAAAAATGTGTTTGTGCTTATGTTTTTGGTCTATTTGCAGCTGTTCATCACTTTTTGGAAATTCGATTATCTACCCAGAACTCAAAGCCTGAGACTTGTTCAGAAAGTTTAATAATGGCATTACAAGAAGAATGCACTCTTTGTTTCACTTCCAGATAAATTATTTTTTGGTTCGGTGCTTCAGCAACCATTAGAAAACAGCCAAAAATATGAGGGTATTCTACAGCGCTGGTGATAGTACTGTAGTCATTTTGGTAGTCAAAAGCTCTACTTCCAGGGGTTTTGTGAGCAGAGTGAGCTAAAGTAGTATGTGATCTATTGCTATGACGCTCTGTTTGACTCAGTATTTTCTCCCCGTTTCTCTTCCAGCTCTCTCATACAGACACACTATCCAATAGCAGAGATGGAGTCCCATCCATTTATAAGTCATTTGATGTCAAACGAGTCAAAAAAAGGCTGCTGAATTATAAAATTTCCTCCTGAAACTACACACATCTCCAGCTCCAGGGAGCCAACTAAAAACCCCTCTCTGCAGGCTGAGATAAAGCCCACATGATCTTATCACTAAGAGTTAGGCTATCTGTCATCTCTCAGCTTATTATCTTGAAACAATGTAAGATAATATGCTTGAAACAAAATTTCATCAGGACTAAAACTCAATCCACCATGGAAGTTATATGAAGACATCAGGATTTAAAATAAGAGGAACATTTTTCTCATTTTATACCTTTTCAGGACACTGATAGATGCTGAATGCACAATTAAAATCTGTCTACACTGTAAAATCTAACATGCTGATCCAACTCGAAAATATTAGTGAAAAGTCAAATTCTGCATGACTACTGTGGCTTGTTGAAATAAATTTGACTTGGTACAGCGAAATACTTAGTACAGTATATAACTAATCTATGATTTTAGAGCAAATAGTTTTTGTCTACATTTCACTAACAAATGTAAGGAAGGAATCCTTCATTCCCTAAAAAGTGTCTCGTATCCAGCAGAAAAATAACTTGAAGGGTGGCCTTAGGCCCTGTCTACAAGACTCTAAATTTATTTTATTTTTTACATGGATATTTATTTTGTCCACATACACTAAAAAATAATCCTTAAATTTCCTTTTGTCTTGACTAAGTGGGAAGAACATTAACATTAATGATATATCAAAATACAGAGAGAGTACATTCTTAGTTTGGCTAAAGAGTTCCCCAAAACAAATATAGCTAATTTTCCCCTTTGATATTTTTTACAGTTAAATTTCAGGTAATATCCATTTCAGCACAGGGTTAAAGGTTAACGGCTACAGGATTAGGATGAAGCGAGACACACAAAAATCAAACAAAACAAATGGTAAAACAACTCTAGTGTTGTTTTGGTTTCTTGGGAACAAAGCATCATCATAAATAAGGACAGACCAAAATTGAAGCCACTTCAACTTTGAAGATCTTTGGGTGCTGCCATGTTGTAATTTGTACAGAGAGATGTTGTTTGTGACTTTACGGACAGAATTTATCGGTGCAGCCAGGGGGCAGAAGGGGTCCGGTTTGGTGGCCTCAGGATTCCATCTCTGCTGTTTGCAGATGATGTGGTCTTGTTGGCGACATCCTGCTGTGATCTCCAGATCTCACTGGAGCAGTTTGCAGTGGAGTGTGAAGCAGCTGAGATGAGGATCAGCGCCTCCAAATCTGAATCCACAATCCTCAGTTGGAAAAGAGTGGACTGCTTTCTCCATTTTAGGAATGAGGTGCTGCCTCAAGTGGAGGAGTTTAAGTATCTCAGGGTCTTGTTCATGAGTGAGGGATGAATGGAGAACACCATCGGCAGACTAATTGGTGTGACTTTCACAATGTTGTGTACTCTGTACAGGGCCGTTGTGGTGAAGAGGGAGCTGAACTGTAAGGCAAAACTCTCTGTTTACTGGTCGGTCTACATTCCTACCCTTACCTATGATTATAAACTCTGGGTAGTGACTGAAAGAATGAGATCCCAGATACAGGTGGTCTAAATGAGTTTTCTCTGCAGGGTAGCTGGGCTCTCCTTTATTGATAAGGTGAGAAGTTCGGTTATCTGGGAGGGACTCAGAGTAAAGTCGCAGCTCCTCCACATCGAGAGGAGCCAGTTGAGGTGGTATGGGCATCTGGTAAGGATGAACCCCTGGATGCCTCTCTAGGGAGGCGTTCCAACTGGAGTAGGCCCTCGGGAAAGAGACAGGATATGCTGGAAATACTGTATCTCTGCTGGTCTGGGAACGTCTTGGAATCCTGCCAGAAGAGCTGGAAGTGGCTGTGAAGAGAGATGTCTGGGCTTCCCTGCTCAGGCTGCTGCCCCCACGACCTGACCCAGGAACAAGCAGCAGATGATGAATGGATGAATGGGTGGATAGAAGGACAGACGAATGGATGTTGTATTTTTGAAACCAGAGTCTGCGAACTAGAGATGTGGGTCTGTACCATCAATACAAAAGTCCAGCCTACACACATTCCCAACTTTATAACTGGCTGTCAGATATATACATGACACTTGCAGTTAAGCCTCAACTAATTGAAACTAACCATTTTTGTAAAAATGCAACTTTGAGCATATAGCAGCAAGATAAGAACTACGTAAATCAACAAAAATCAACACCTGAAAAAACATTCAAACATTCTGAAGTGTATTTTTTTATTTTTTAGTCAAGGAAATATTTATTTACTTTCTTAGGAGGGGTGGGACTTAAAAACTGTACCGGGCCAGCCCAGTAGGGGGCGCTCTTCCTGTGTAGCTTCAGCTTCTGGGTTCTGGTCCTGTGTCTAGTTCTAATATATGTCGATGGTCCAAAGTGACAGTGAACATGTGCGACACAGGCTGCTACGTAAACGCTTCTGAAAAACTTCTTATCTCCTGTCTACACGGATATAAACTGAATTTCTAAAAATCCCCACTTTAGGTTTTTTAAAAGTGTCAGTTTTACTCACTAAATTATCTTTGAACGAGAACTACAAACATAACAGAAATTATTATTATTTTTTTTTTAATATTCAGGGTCCAGTAGATGGGGCTTTAGTCTAAAGAAGGAGTAACAGAGGTTATAAATGGTAAATAATACAAACATTTGAGTTCACCTGTCGGGCTGATTTACTTTTAAAATTAAGATTACACGCAATACTATTTTAGTTAGCCAAGAAACTTTATTTTATCTTTTTCAATTTTCAAACTTATTGACATCAAAGAGACAAAAACCCATTTTACAGTGTATAAATTAGGGCTGGACAACATATCAAAAATTGATTGATTTCACAGTATATACTGTATAAATATCGCAAAAGATTAAAAAAAAAAAACTGTAGACACGAACTGAATGCAAAAAAAAATCTAATTTCCCACTGCATCAACACTCAACTTCTATCGCAACTTGCATGGGCAATTCTGAAAAGAAATCTTATGTTGATAGAGTTGCTCAAGTGAGCACTTACATAGAATTTCAGGGAAAAAACCCAACTCAAACAGCTTCAAAAGAGCAACCGAAACAGGCTAAAACTGAAGCCATGAAGTGATCGACTTTCAAGATGTTTACATTCTTTTTTTTGTGAATGTGTGAAGAACAAAACAAGCAATTTAAATTCATCTCAGACAGGTAGAAAATGACAATTTCACAATGCAGAGATTATTTGCAAAGCAATCTTTATTTACGCTACGGCTGCGTGATATCAGGAAAACGTGTATATATATATAAAAAAAGAGCTGTTTCCATATATCAACCACATTGTGAAATCGTAATTTTCTACCTGGCTGAGGTGAATTTAAATGACTGGTTTAGTCATGCACACATTCAAAAGAGCAACATTTAAAAAAACATCAGTGTGAATGCTGACTCAGTTTTGTACCTTTTATATCTTTTTTTTTTAAATATTTACCTTTATTTACAAAGTTCTTCCCCATAGAACTACATTGAGAGCTTTTCAGTTATTTCTAAAACATTGTTCTGCAAAATCTCCTGTTCTCTTAAACTCTGTTTGCTTTTAGCTATTGCCTTGCTGATTTCTGCTTTTACAGCTACAGTTTTGCTGCTTTTAGCTTTCTGTTTTGGTTTTTCTACATGTAGATTTTTGCTGCCGTTTCCCTACTTTTAATAGCTACAGTTTTGCTGATTTGAGCTTTGTCCCCTTGTTTGGCTACTTTTAGCATTTAGCTATACGGTTTACCTGGTTTTAGCTTTTTGCTATGGCTTTTCTGCATTTAGCCTTTTGCTTAGACTCTCCTACTTTTAAATATAAACCTTATGGTTTTGCTCATTTTAGCTTTTTGTCACTGTTTTGCTACTGTCAGCAATTAGCTCCTGTTTTGCTGGTTTTAGCTGCTCTTTTTAACTTTAACAGTTCAGTTAATGGTTGTTTCTTCAACAACTTGCACAAAAATTCACTTCCATTTTCAGGTAAAAAAAAATGCAGTTTCTCTGGTTGTTCTTTGTTTTTAAAGTATTTGGATTTGTTTTATTATTTTTATTATTATCATTATTTTATGTAGGAGCTCTCTTGCGCAACTGCATTCATTAAAATTTTAAGATTTCTTTCTAAAATTGCCCATGCAAGTTGTGCTGGAAGTCAAGTATTGATGCAGTGTTGGATTGTTTCTCGTGTCAGCCATTTTTTTGGGGGGTGCTTTAACAGAGCTTATTGTTTACAAGTTTCATTGCAGACAAAAAGCTCAAATGTGCAAAATAAATAAATAAATAAAAATCCCTCGCATATGTGTCACAGCAGTTCGGTTCCCAGAGAGCTGAGCTGCACAGCCGTCAGTCAGCAGTGGTCCGAACACACAGACAGACCGACAGACAGACAGACAGACAGATGTGATCAGCCGGGGCTTGTTTACCTGCGATGATCGCTCATCAACCTGTGGTTCAACTCACCGGCATTAACCGAGGACGCCCAGACGAACAAGCCCAGCAGCAGGAGCAGCAGCACGGCTGCAGACAAGCCCGGTTTCGCCATCCTGCTGCTTCTTCTAGCGAGGCTTCACATCCTGTCAGGCCCATTTATGGCACCGCATTCAGCGCGAGGGAACGAGCCCGATGTCGGCGGTGGCACCGGAGGAGAACCGACTTGTTGTGCGGGAGGAGACGAGGCTCTCTCTCTCTCTGTCTCTCTCTCTCGAACTTGTGAGCTGCAGCAGCAGGAGGAGGAGGAGGAGGAGGAGTAGTATAAAGGAGGGGGTTCAGAGGAGGACAGGAGGAGAGATGGCTGCTGCTGCCGCTGGGTATCGAACCCTGTGTCCGGTGGCGCCGCGGCCAGGGTCCTCACTCAGACCACCGGCAGACTGACAGTCCGGTGTTTTGTGGGGGGAGGGCGGGAGGGAGGAGAGGAAAGGAGAGCGCAAGTGCTGCAGAGGGCAGCACACACACGGAAACACCTGCAGCAGTCCGTGCCAACTTGCTTAAATGTTGGGGAAAACCCTCAGCGTCACACACCTTTCATTTGAGCGTTGGTATGTTACCTGCTGCTGCAAACACTTCTCATTATCCTCATTATCCTCCCCACACTTTCCTCTATACATTTGTTTTGTCTTGATTCAATCATTTCGTGTTAGGGATTGCCTTTTCTAAACCCTAAAGGGATATTCCGGCCATTATAAAGTGGGGTTCTGTAGAAAAAAAATGTCTTATTCTGACAATCTGGGAAAGAGAGGGGCATATATATTCATATATACACACATTTATATATATATATATATATATATATATATATATATATATATATATATATATATGTGTGTGTGTGCGTGGGTGTGTGTGGGTACATATATACACGATTGTGGCTAGACTTGATTGTGGCAACAAGTAGGCTACACTTGACAACACAGTAAAATTAGGAAGTACAATTAATTGAATAAATTTGGGAAATGAAGTTGTTCTGCTGCCCCAGGTTCAGGCTTCCAGGTCGGGCCACAAGGAGAGGTAAGTATGTTAATAATAATAATAATAATAATAATAATAATGGCAGATGGAGAAAATGTTTTGATTATAGAGAGGAGCTTACTGGTGATTAGGCTTTGGAGGATCCAGGATCAGGTGAGCAAATCCACAGAGCTGAGGTTGGCAGGTGTTTGGTGTTACATTTATCCAGTAAGGTTTGTTCTTTGTTTTTCCAGATTGTCATGGAGGATAGCGGTTCGTTGGAGGGTGGACAGGCACGTGAGTGGAGCAGAGAATGGCTGAGATTACTGAAAAGACTTTTACCAGGAGGGCTGGAGGAAAGAGGAAAAAGATCTGGGGAGGATCCACAATTCAGATGCCGAGTAAACTGGGTGAGTCCTTTGTACAATATGATACCGATTGGTGAGGTTCAGGAATCACCCAGGTGAGCAAACAATCAGGTATGTACCCTGTGGAGTCAGCTCCTCTTTAAGCACCTCCACTAATGAGCCCAACGAGCCACAACTGCAAGGTCTGCACCTGCTAATCACACCCTGTGAGGAGGGACGAGAGAAGGAAAAAAACATCAAAAACATCACACCCTGCACACAGATCTGTGGATATGACATAGCTATACTTATGTGCACATAAATCCCCCCCCCCACACACACACACATATATATATATATATATATATATATATATATATATATATATATATATATGTTTTCACCTCTCATCCATTTCTTGTTGGGATAAACAACAGAGGAAAGCAGTTGTGGTGGATGTAGCAACACCGAGTGATTGCAACATCAGGAAAAAGGAGCACGAGAAACTGGAGAAATACCAGGGCCTCAGAGAGGAACTGGAAAAGGCCTGGAAGGTAAAGACCACAGTGGTGCCTGTGGTCATCGGGGCCCTAGGGGCAGTCACCCCCAAACTGGAGC
>NC_051434.1:17823086-17874766 GCF_001649575.2 Kryptolebias marmoratus
TATATATATATATATATATATATATATATATATATATATATATATATATATATATATATATATATATATGAAGCCTGTTCAATAGGCTTCATATCTATTTTATTTAATTTTTTCTCATTTAATCAATTGCAAGATTATATCAGAAAAAAAATCCTTTTATATTTTTTATTTACTTTTTTCAATTTAATGACAGAATGGAGGTTACAGTGAAAACTCCTGTTTGTTTTTGGATTTTTCATGTTCTTTCTGAACAGGAATTTTCCCCATCAGAAAAAAAGTGTGTGTGTGTGTGTGTGTGTTTATCTTTGTGATGAACTGAACAAAGATAACATTTAAATAAAACCCTTCAGAAGCATTAATTTCTGATGAATTCCTCTCGACCAGCAGCTCTTTGCCTAATCTAGCGCTCCGTGCTGTTCTGACATCATTTCTTGTTGGGATCAGATTCTGATCTCTGAACCAAATAAATATGGCCATCAGTGATCATCATAAAAACAAGTTGCACACACACATCTGTCATAAACTGTTTCTCTGCAGCTTCTGCACCTGACAAGGTGGAGCTGGGCTGGAAAGCCCTCATTTTAGCGTCTGTTTCTGCCATGAAGCTGCAGGTGGATCAGATTAAAATGTTGCTCAGGAACCAGGAGCCACACAGCAGCTTTTCATGCCAGAACTCTGTGGTGTTTCTTCTCTTCACCCTCCATGAGGTGACAGATTCCCTCACACAACCCTAAACCTCCAATCATCACATTATCTATTCTGGACACACAGTGAAGCAAACCTTTGCTCTGCATCCTTCAATAAACTCTCCCTGTAGTTTGTCTCTTCTGCTACAAAAGGGAAGTTCAGTCAACTTTGAAGTGAGGTTAATTTCTTTTACCAGGAGAAACTCAATGAGATTAAAAATCCCATTTATAAGAGTGTGATGTTCTGTCTAATAGTTATCCATAGTTAGTATCTTATCAGCCGTGACATCAGTCATGGAGAGCAGACTTTGGAGAAAGAGGCAAAAGTTTTCATTCAGGCTAAGCTAATGGCTTGCCAAACCTGTTTTTTTTGTTATTATTATTTTTGCTTTTGTTTTTTTAATATAATTTCTCTGTCTCATAAAACAAGTCTCTTTTTAGTGGTTAACAACTGATCTGGCTTTAGAACCAACCATCACCCCAAACGAGAAGCCGTATCTCAAATTGAGGAAGATTTCCCAACTTCTCAAATTCATTGAATGAAAAGATGGTGCCGTTTGAACCTGAGACAGTAGATCACAATATCACGGTATCGGTCCTTTCATCCATTTTCTTTACCTGCTTTTCCATTCAGGGTCCCTTGGAGCCGGTTCCTATCTCCATCAGTATATCACAGTAAGCCAACACAAAACAAGTTTAATGATAAACAAAAAAGGACCAGGAAGTGGCAATGTTGGAGAGAGAACTACCCACGCCCACTCCTCACTCACGGAAGATGGCTAGTGCCAGAAAAAAATGCCACAATAACCCCACGCTAGATTCACATGTAGATGAGCTCACTCCCCTCCCAACGTCTCTAAAGAACAGAAGTCCAGTGTCGTAGTCTGCACTCTTGGTATCTGTTTCAGGTTTTTTTGTTCTCCCTGGCCCCTGCTGTCCTGCTCCCTTGTTCACACCTGTGTTTAAATTCGCCAATCACTCCCTGGTTATTTAAGCACCTCTCCCTTAGTCACCTGTGTGAGTTCCTTTGTCTAGCCTCAGCTTAGTCTCTGTCTAGTCGCTGTTTAGTTTCCTGGGTTGCTCCAGTGATTTTTGGGTTTTGAGACTCTGCAAGAGTTCTTATTTTTTTCCATTAAATCTTTATAAGCTGCTCCGCTGCTGTCCTTGGTCCGTTTGCCTTCCACACTTCATGACATCCAGTTGTTTTTTTAAGTTTTCTTGCATTTACCAAGATGACTGAGAATATACACTAGCACACTGATTTAAACCTTTGCATTGCTGTAGTTTTCATTTTACTTGCTTATTTTGGCAGAAATATTTTTTGAAATTCCTGCTGGATTTGATCCCAGGCTACACTGGAAGTGCTACGGCAGAGGTAGGCAACCCTGGTCCTGGAGAGCCACTATCCTGCATGTTTTACTTGTTTCTCTGCTCCAACACACCTGATTTGAGTCAGTGTGTCATTAACAGGATTCTGCAGAACATGAAGCGGTAATTAAACCACTGAATCAGGTGTGTTGGAGCAGTGAAACAAGTAAAACATGCAGGATAGTGGGACTCCAGGACCAGAGTTGCCTACCCCTGTGCTACAGGTAGCTGCTGCTGCTGCAGCAATTTGCCTTTGTAAAAATCAAAAGAACATGAATAATGATTGTCAAGCTTGAGTAGCATTAAAGAATAACAATAATAATAATTTAGTCATTAAACTGCACAAAACTGTAAAGCAAATATATGAATGCAAATGTTTTATACTACATTTGAATAATAAAAATTATATTTAAAAAAATCTTCTCCCATGTACGCTGATGTGGCAGTAGGCTCTTATTTATCCCTTACCAGATGGCTGCAGGATGAATTAATGTAGCTGCTATTTGATACGTGGGCACAGGTGATGTACAGCTTTACTGCCATGTGAGCATTTCCTGTCAGTCTGCAATGTTTTCAGTTAGGATGGGTTTTATCAACCTGATGTGGCAAAGGTAGAATATATCCTGAACATGCTCCCAGTTTAATTAAGAACAAATACATAGACAGTGCATCTTTATTGTTTCTCCAAAAGTCAATTTAAAGTCTCCAATTAACCTTACATACATGTTTTGGTACATGAGAAGAAATAAAAAAAATCCTACCAGTAGCTTGAAAAGGTTGGACTGAAGGACAGCACAGAGTCAGTAATCATTGCAGCACAAGAGCAATAGAGCCCGGGGTCTACCACACCAGACAGGACCCAAAGTGCAAGTTGTGCAAAGATGCCCCTAAGGCAGTCTAGCATATGATAACAGGATATAAAACGGAGGCAGGCAAAGTGTACATGGAACACCATAACTAAGTGGCTGAAACATATGAGCTGAGTCTGATATATGGTCCACACATATGGAGGGCTTTTTTTCACCTCACCCAGGTCCTGCAAAGCACTTTAAAATGTTTCTCATTCACACACACACATCCAGTGGCTTCTATTATATATTTTACACTCTAAACTCACCTTTTCATATTCTGAGTCACACACTAATAAACCCATTGAAGGAGTTTAGTGTCTTGCCCAAGGACACTTTGGCATGCTGCAGTGTCTGGGGATTGAACCCTCCAATTAGAAGACAACCTCCAACCATAATTGGTCATCTTTATCATTTGTTGCTTTACAAACTGGAATGGCCTTAGGGTCAAATTGACCTAAAGTTACAAGAGTTTCTCTGCCTGTCTTCATCGCTCTCTCATTTGAGGGCTTCAGGAGGGTTAAACAAGATCCACCTGTGGGCAATCTAATTGTCAAATTATCTCAGTATATATACACCTGGTCTGACACTCAGCAGAACCAACACCAGTGCAAGACTTCTAAAAAAGACGGACTATGATTAAGTAATCAACAATTTAAATACCAACAACCTTAGTCTTTATTGGAGTATAAAAAATGTCTCAAATCCTGAATATCCTACAGAGCACAAATAAATCTATTATAATAAAATAGAAGAATTATGTCATCACAGCAAACCTGCCAAGAGAGGGTTAACCACCAAAACTCACAGAATGGGCATTACTCAAAGAAGCCAAGAGGCCAAAGATAACCCTGATGGAGCTGAGAAGCCTTTCTGCAATGCTTGCCACTGCAAGCCACACAGAGATTGTGCTCATGAATGTGTGGGAGGCAACAGACAGTGCTTAAAAAATTAAACAGACCATTTGGAATTTCCTAAAAGACATATTGAAGACTCCTCAAACACGTGGAAGAAGATGTTGTGGTCAGGTGAAACTTAAACTGAATTTTTTTGGCCATAAAGGACAAAACCATGACTGTAGCAAGCCTTACACTTTTCATTATACTAAGAGCACCATCCTCACAGTGAAGCATGGTGTTGGCAGCATCATGCTGTGGGGATGTTGTTCATCAGCAGTGACTGGGAAACTGGTCAGAATTGAAAAATAGATGAAGGGAACAAAATATAGAGAAACCTTTGGAGAAAACTGGTTTGTTTCCTCTAAAGGTCTTTTAATTTCATTAATCTGGAGTATTTTCTTCTTGAAATATCACTTATAATCAAATTAAACATTCAAAAAAGTTTAGGTTAAAGGCAACAACAACAACAACAACAAAAGAATAGTGTGGGGGATTTTGGTGCTTACTATATATGGAGCCAAATCCAAGAAAGGGCCACAGATTACAAGAGCAAAATTTTTTCCAAAAGCTAAAAAACATTTCTTGCACCTCAATGAAAGGAGACCAAGGTGCCAATTTCTTCTTCACCGTCTTTGAAAACTACAGGAACTATTTGAGATGACAGCAATCATATGTCTTTTCTCTGTGGCTGACAGTTTTATCACTCAACTAAGATTCAGATGAGCAAAGTCTCCCTCAGGGACTGCTGGCTCCGGCACAAAAAAAAAAATTAAGACCTTGAATTTTCATCTCTTGTTGGTAAAATTACTTACTTTTACAGGACAAGATTTATATCTTCGGAGAAATGCATTTGGAGGTTAATGTATATTGAGCATGAAAGAGAACTTTTAGGCTGATTTGATGTGGGTATCAAGAGTGGGAGGAATCGCTTATCATTTCTGGAATGAGTAAGGTGGACTTGTCTTTCAAATTTCACATAAACAAATCCACAACATCACAAAGATTCAATGTAGATTACACTGAGAGTTTTATAATAATATATATTAAGGTCCCAGACATATTAAACAGCCCTGTACCAATAGCACTGTTGTTTTGTTCACATAATATATACCATCTATCCATTACCATATACTTATTCAAGGTTGGGTCTCAGAGTTAAGCCCAGAGATAACTCTTCCCAGCAACACCGCCCAGCTCCTTCTGGGGATCTTAATGCATTTCTAGGTCAAAGAACATGTAGATAATAATCTTTCCAGCGGGTTTTGGCTTTTCCTTAGGACTTCTTCCAAGAGGGGCATGCCTGAAACCTGACCAATGGGAGGTGGCAGGAAGGCATTTTGATTAGATGCCCCAACCACCTCAGCTGATTCTTTTTAGTGTAGAAGAGCAACTGCTCTCCTCTGAGCTCCTCCTGTATGACAGAGTTATTCATCCTGTCCTTAAGGCTGAACCTGACCAGAGAAAACTCATTTCAGCTGCCTGCATCAGGAATTTTTTTTTTGTTGTCTTGATTCAAGTCCCATGACCACAGGGGATGACTGAAACATAGATTGATCAGTAAATTGAGAGCTTTACCTTATGGCTCAGCTCCTTCTTCTCCACAACAAAACTGGAGAAGGGCCATTCTCCTATTACTCATGAACAAGACACATAGATAGTTCAATTTTTTCACTCGAGGCAGAGCAGAGACTCGTTCCCAACCTGGAAGGAGCATTCTACCTTTTTGGATGGATTACAAAAAGGCAGAACCTCACAGAGAGACCACAGTGTGTCAAACTGTAGGGATGCACATCAGTCATTGTGGTCAGCAGCATTGCAGGGGACTGAGCTCTCTTCTGCCTTGATTACTCCATACGCATCTGGCTTCCAGTTTAACTGAGCCTTGTCATGAGCAAAAAGTACTCTGATGATACTGTAATAGTTGTGTCAGACATGGAGGGGGGAACAGGTCTGTGCACACGTAGACACTCCACAGAAAAATGACAGAGCCACCTATAGTTTTTGAGTAAACTGGAGTCCTTTAACATCTGCAGTAAACAGCTGCTGATGTTTCATTTGTCTGTGTGTGAGAAGGACCCATTCTGCTGTGGACAAGGAACTGGACTCAGTAGGGACCATATAGCTGAAGCCCTGAAGAAGCTACTGGTCATAATGGACAACACCCCACATCTTTTGCACAGCACCATCATCTGATAGAAGAGGGTGTTCAGTGACTGACTGCTGTCACTTCTATGCTCAACAAGAAAATGCAGAACTGATTTTTGCCCCTATCCATCCATCCATCCATCCATCCATCCATCCATCCATCCATCCATCCATCCATCCATCCATCCATCCATCCATCCATCCATCCATCCCAGCAGATGATAGAACAAAAGTTGTGGTCTGTGTTTCTCATTCATGTTTATTTTGGCCACTAATGCTTAGCTAGCCTTAAAGGACTGCCAATAAAAAAGCTGAGGTTAGTTAAAAACAAGAGGCACATTAACTCCACCTTACAAGAATAAGTCACCATTTGAATTAAAGAAGCTCTTCCTGAAGCATTTGATAGATTTTTGTGTTCTGTGGAGAATTGATGGGGGTCTCAATGAAGTTCAGAACTCGTCTGAAGTGGCCTTAATCCATATGACGCTGCAGGGAAATGAGCACGTCTGCTTTGAAGAGGCATTATCACTCACCCTTTTCCTTGTCTCTTCCCACCACAGATCTACAAACTGCTCCAGAAAGATTTCTATTATATCTTGTGTTTGTGTGTGTGTAGATGGAGAAGGATCACAGGTGAAGTGGTGTGAGATTAGAAGAGAATTGGACAGAAAATAATGAAAGTTAAGTAATTTATACAGATAAGACACAAGAGGGAGGTTGAAGTCCAGCAGAGGGAATGTTGAAGAACAAAGGATGAACTGAAACAGTAGAAATGTCAAGAACATGAAGATAATTTGGTTCAAATAGAACATGTTTTAAGCGACATTGAGGTGTCTCTGTGGTATTTTATATGCCCTTGCAACTTTAAGTCACCCATAAATGCTGCCATCCTAAAATGGAAATAAAGTACAACCAAAGAGCTGCTGATATCATCAGATCTTTTCTCTTTCATGAATATCTGGCTCTTCTCTCCTAGGCCATGCATTAAATCGTATCCTCACGGGGCTGAAGCAGTTCACTGCTCTCATCTCCATCCTGTAAATGACTGCAGGTGAGTGAACAAATAAAACAATAGGAATGCAGCCAACTTTAGCCAAGATTTAATATACAAGGCACTTTTCTTTACAGTCGCAATTAATAAATACTAGGGCCTGTGTGAGTTCTGTAGTTGAGATTCCCCATCTGTGTGATCTATAAAGATGCAACCTGCTCTTTTCCAGTAAAGTAGTCCAGCGGCAGAGCAGATTCTAGCATTTGTGAACAGGTTACATTTCAGAAGGTATTTGCATTTAAAACCTCCTGTGTACCTCATCCAAACTTAAATATAAAATTTGTCTGATTGTGCCTTCATCTAGCAATCCAAGGAGACAAACACAAGTTAAGAATCTTTGCTCCACTCTGGTCGTCCTAGTTGCAGCAAAGTTTCATCAAGCATAAAAGGCAGGGTATGCTTAATTTCTGGTGGTAAAAAAATGGCACAATTGGTAATGATGTGTTCACTGCAAAGGTTTTTTTTATGTCTCTGTGATTCATTTAAATGCTCTCCTCCACAAGGTTTGTGCTCTGAAAGGGACTTGTTTGTACACTGTGTCTAAATGCAACAAGGCCAAATGCAAAGATCACTGTATCCACAACTTTCTCATTTAATGCTGCACTTGGATGATAGATGTGGAATGTTGCAAAGCAACAACTTTATAATAGAAACTTTAAAAATCCCCCCCAGCTTTCTGAAGTACACCAGTTAGATTAATGTAGATTTTTAAAAACATGTTTATACCTTGAAAAAAGTTCAATCTTGACACATCCCTCTTGTTGCCCTTTTTGTACATTATAATGAGCTTGAATCCAGTCAACTTCTCAAGGTGACAACGCCACTGATGTTTTATTTGCCTCTGTTAGGATTCCAGCCTGTTTGAGGAGTTTTCTTTTCCCCTCCCATTCATTTCTCCTCCTCTCTTGCTCCTTTTTTCCTATTTTTCCTTCAGGTGGACTCTGTTGGCAGGCTTGGCTCTCTACTGTGTCCCACCTGTTGGTGGCATTTCCATATTTCTGGGATCAGCTATCACACCTGTTCTCAATAGTCATTATCATCAGCACTCTTTCATTTAAAACCAGTCTTGACTTCTCTTTGCTAGATTGTTGTAGTCAGTATGTCTCCCCTTGGTGCCAAGATGGCTGGACAGACTCATTGCACTCACCTCTTCCTGGGTTTTTTCTGGGTTACACCTTCTCGTGCCTGTAAATGATCATCCTTGACTAGGGTCCACCTGAAAAGAGAATTCACCTTTTACTCACCTACCTACCCAATCTCCACTGTTGCTCCCTTAACTTTTCCTCAGATATCTGGATCACGTTCTTCTCCCTCCATCCTGTAAAACAGAAGAAAACCTGTCAGCCAAATTACTTTGCTGAACTGATCAAATCTGGAAAATATAATTTCTCGATACAAACTACCGTGTTTTTACAGACAGATGCCCATGCTCCTCATCCTATGCTGTCTTAGGTCTAAAACCCAATGTCGCAATAAACAGTTTTCTTCATTTATATCAAGCTAACAAAGCCAATGAAATACATTTTAAAAGTCCAGTATTTTTCACTTATGTGAGACAGTATTGTGCATTCTTTTTCAAAGATAAGCTTGCAGAATCTGTTAGTCATAAAAATATGAAATTGAATTAATTTACTACATCTAAAAGTTGATCTAATAAGGATTACATGCATTTGTTCAAAGTGGAAAGCTTGTTGGCTAATAATGGTGTTTGTTTAATGTAGGAAAAAAAATCCATTCATCCATGCATTTTCTTTCACTTACCTGTGATTAGGTTGTGAAGGCAACAGGTCCTGGAGGAAAACCCAGACATCTCTCTTCCATCGTAGGAAGCTCAATTCAGCTGCTTGTATCTGGGGTCTCATTCTTTTTGAAATGACTCCTACCTGATTACCATTTTATAAGAAGGAACGTCCCATTTTTAAATAGTAATTAACCATTAGGTCTTCAAAAAACAAAAATCTGAGAAAAGACAATGGCAGAGTTACCCAGATGTCATAAAACTATAGTTGGTTCCTAAGTTAAAACCTGAGAGTTTTTTTTTAAGCTTTGTGTCATTCCTGATGTGGTAAACTTTGTATTACAATTCTTAAGTGAGATGGTCCCACAATGCATCAGCCGTCATCAAATCCAATAGCTTTGAAGATAGCAGGGAAGACTTTCATCATAGGGGTTGCGTTTCTTATTTACACAGTGCACAGGTGGGTCAAGTGCAGGTTAATCTGTCACTGTCTTTACTGTCGAGCTACACCAACGGAGAATATTTTGTGAAATTACAAAATCACTACAATGGTGAAGTAGCAGCAAAGGAGACCAAAAAGATGTCTGCAACTTATTTTCTAAAGTGGTCCCATTTGAATTGCTGGCACAGTGTAGGCTCACTGTCCTCCTTGGAAGGAGAAAAGGAAGGAGAAAGATGTAAGGACAGGGCAAAAGAGAAATAAAGTACATGAGTGAAAGAGAGAAAGATAGATGTGGCCAACGCAATGACGTCAGTGTCTTTTCTTAGAATCTAACTATGTCTTTCTTCCTGCAAGGACAGACGCCCGGTGCTGAAGGTGCAGCTCCCCGTAACAATGAGGAGATGCTGGCTCAGTTACTGTGACAGTCTGTCTCTGTGTGTTTTAGTGTCAGCATCTGTATCCATGAACTGCATAGATTGCACTTTTGAATAAGGCCTGTTTTCAAATGTTTATTGTAGAAGAGTTTGCTCTGTTTTCAGGGATAGCATAACTGCAGAGACAATGCCTCATAATAAATCATGCTTCCTATTTCAGACTCTAATGAGAAATGATTATGGAAATTCATTTGTTGTAAAATTAAACTCAATTTTCAGGAGTAACACCTTCGTGTTACTGCATTTTAGATTCCCTCTAGCAAGTGCTACAATAACTGTATCACTATAGTACTCCAGTTCTCTACTGAAAATGTCTTCAAGTAAAAAAACAGAGACATGTTTGTCTTATCTGTTTAAACATGGCAGACAGATAAAGTAAAGGGATCTTGTAAAGAGGTAACTGAAATGTGTTTCTAACGATGTCTGCTAAGGTCCAACTCAGCAGATTCAAATCACCTCGTCACCCTGTGTGTATATCACAGTTAGGTTCACAGCCATTTATTAAGACTTTGGCAACAAATTTGTTTGCTTTGTCAAACAGCAGTTATTTCTTACTTGAAGGTTGGGGGAGTGGTGGAAAAAGATAATTGAATTCTAGAGTAACAGTGTTGTTTTTACCATAAATTTCACTGCTTTTAACCTCTTGTGAGCTAGGCAATAAAACTGGTCAAGTTACGCCAAAGATGATTGTCTTATTATACAATTATCAAAACCATTTGTCAAACCATTTACTGTATCATAAGGAAAAGACAAAATGAAGATAAAGAAAAAAAAACCCACTTTGATTAATAACTGTGACATCGGTGCTGATATAGCATTTCAGTAACCGACTTTGTGTGATTCATTGGAAAAGCTGTCTTTTGGGATATTGATCCAAGTTTTGTTTGGTTTTTGTCCTATCAGGTTTTGAAAAGTCATTGGAAATACCTTCCTGTTTGCAGAGCTACAGTATGGATGAGTGGGGTTCTGCTGCCAATCGGACTCACTCTTTTTTTTTTTTCTCCAATTTTCCATCATCATCTCTTCAGTCCTCTTCAACCTGGATAATGACCCCACTATGATATAAAAGAAAAAAATCTGCCAGAATGTGGATAGTCTTAGAGTTTTGGCAATGCCTTTAGGTATGAATGCAATGGGCTCTTCATTACGTGTAATAAGGCATGATAGGTCTACGATGGTTATGAGTATGCACAAAGCTTCTACAGTGAGGTTGTGGTGGTTTATCATCATGATGTCAGGATATTGAGGTCTTGGGCAAAGTGTGGGGGAGCGAGGTGACAGTATATCTATGAGAGCTCACCCAGACCCAGCTTGGTTGGCAAGACTTTGAAGCAGGATTGGCTATGCTGGCTTCATGCCAAGGCTATGGAAATAAGCTCATACAGATGTGATACCCATGGCTGCACCATTGCGCTAATGTGGTGTCATCTTCTAGTTCCTAGCTGCAGCTTGATGTGGGACAACTGTACCAGAGTAGGCATGTATAATGTGGTGAGGGAACGTGGACAAAAGCAGGACAAACCTATCTGGTTTGTACTAAAAGTGTAGTAGTGTCATGATTACCTTCTAATGAAAATTGCAATCTAGCCCTATTATAGTAGTTTAAGCAGGAGAGTAGTGGGGTTGTCATCCAGTCTGAAGGCGCTTCACTAGCAACACAGACCAACAAAGACCAATCGTTTTGCCTAATTTGTTTATTGCACAGGCTTACTTCTAGTCTACAAAACTCCACAAATTTCATCAAGAAATGCACTCACACATGCTCTCTCGCCTGTGTGGGTTTCTCAGATGCAAATTTAAAACTATTACCAGAGTCCCCTCATTAAGAGACAAAAGGGACACATTTGTCATCCCTTTTGACTTGAGTGATGCAAATGCAGCTACCTTGAGCCTCCATATTGAGTAAACATTCATTCACAGCCACCCTAACCACTTCTGTCTGTGCCTCCCCTATGCTCTTTCCTACACACTTTAATGATCCCACCGTCCACAAAGTGTTTCATCAGCACTGAAGGGAAAGAGTGTGGGTATTAGAGGATTAATGTACCATTGAAATATTCAGATAATTTGAATTTTTTTGTTCCAGTGTATAAATCCTTCTTATTAAACCATATCTGCAGATGTTTGGTATTATTGGAAGTGACTTGCCAGTTACTGACAAGAGCCCCGAGTCATTTTTAAAAACACGTTTTGTGACATTTTCTGAGCACACATGAATGAAAGGATGAACTCCATGCACCTATCAGCTGAACTCTGACAGGAAAGCATGCAGTACATGAGAAGGAGCAATGTAACAAAATGAAAGCAAAAAGCTAGCAAGTGCACTTTACACTTTACCCAGCCTTGTTTTCTGAATACAAATTTTGAAGATCTCTGGCGATGATTTGCATTTTATTGTGTTTATTTTGCACTTAGACCGACAGAGTGTGATCCTTCACCCATGAAAGAAGGAAATGAAGTAAAAATGGTCTCTATCAACACTGCCTTTATTGTGGACATGTCCATCTGGCACCACTGAATCATCCAAGTGGGTTTTTATGGTCTATGGATATTGTTATGGTAATTTAGTCATGGTTAATGGGTTTTGTTCTTTGTGTCAGAGTCAATATAACATGGTCTGTAGATTACTGTGAATTAGTTAGGTTTATGATATTCTGCTTTCTTTTATTTTGTGGTTCTGTGATGGGTTTTGATGAGATTGCCTTCGTTTTCTTTTGTTTGCATTAATTCACTGGTCTCTTGCCTAGTTTGTCTCAAGCCTTGTTCAACCGGTATGATTTTTGTCTGTCAACAAAACAAAATCCTTTGATTGTGAAAAAACCATAAGAACATTTTAGTTTTCAAGCTTCAATTAGTCATCTGTGGTTATTCGGTATGACAGCTTCACAGAGAGCAGATATGGAACTTTGACGACCAAAGACAGCTTGACAAATATCAAACAGTGCCAAATATGTTCTGGAAAAAATGTGCTGTGTGATTCTGAAAATGTAAGTGAATATGTAATTACCTGTGTCTGTCTGTTGGCAATATAACTCATAAACCACTGGATGCATTTGAAAAAATTATATATATATATTACAGATATTGAGGTAAAATTTGATGTGGTAGTAGCCAAGACTCATCCCAACACATATTCCAAGAGCTAGCAGATCATGCAGCAACTTCATTTAAAACTTTAACATGCAAGGCAGCAGGTGATATCCATTGTTTCAAAAAATCTTACTTTCATTTTAAACGTTTTGTATGTTTTTAACTTTCTTTAAATTTGAAAATAGTGTGTTCTGTCTGTGTCTGAAGATGTTGGTGGGTTGACAGTTTGGACTCTGTTCTTCTATCAACAGACCATTGGGACTGAAATTTGGCTTGATCAGTTCTCCAATGACTCATGTACTTTTCCACGTTGTTTGTAATTACTGTGTCCACCTTAACTCTAATGAAGATACGATGGTATCCAAACGTCAGTCTGTTTCTGTTTACACAATAAAAGCAGAAAAACTGATCAGTGGTTTCCAACTTCCTTTAAATTTTGGAAGCTCATTGAGCTTTTTAGTACTGAAAGATGCACTGAAAACCCTCTTTTTAGTAGAAACAAAACAGTCACCCACAAAGATCACGACTGAGTTAGAGTTAGGGTTAGACTGCTCTAAAATTCAAAAAAGGTTAAAAACAAAAACAATTGGACTTCTATCCTGTAGTTAAAGATGTTTCGCTTCTCATCCGAGGAGCTTTCTTAATTGTTATCAAAGTTATCGAGCACGGTGGAAACTGGTTGGATACACAGATGACTCTCTGTGGCTATGCTGGCCTATCTTGCTTGTTTCTGTCCACAGTCTGTTGGAAATGGTGACAGTCAAATTTGCAAATGCCAAACTGTGTGCACTGTCTCAGCCGGTTTATTAAACACGTCTGGTCGGGATAAGGGAAGCAAAATTCTGTACAAGGATAGGATAGCTGAGAAGCCAGCAGGAAGAACCCCGTTTTAACGCTGCAGGAGGAGGGAGGAGCTTCCTGGGAGTTCTGATCTGAGTATCTTGTGGATGATGGAAGGTGTGCGAAAAAGATTGTTTTGCAACCACGTGACTGCAAGCCGACTTCTTGACTTCTTATGGAGTATAAAACAGCCTTGAGTTTATGACTAGTTTGCACTGTGACCCAGATAGCAAATTTTACTTAGTGAGCATAAAACAGATGTTTATAAAGAACTATCCTTATTTTCTGTTTGAGAAACTGTCATTTTGAGTTTCATTCTTTTTCTAGATTTCAACTTTACTTACTTGTGTATTCTGTTAAACTCCCTGTTTTTGATTCACACCAGGTCCTAGTTTGCTGATATCTACACCTCCATAGTTAGTTTTTCTCTGTTAATACTGTATGTATCTTCAAATGTTTCAATTCAGTATAATCATTCATGTTCATTACAGAAAGAGCACACATATGAGTCCATATGTGAGAAATCATGTTTTCACATGAGAAAACATTCAATTTACACGCAAAAACATTTTGCTCATCTTTCCTGTGTGATTTTGGAACATTCTTAACATGTTCATGTGATCACATGTAGAAAACACAGTAAATTCCTGTGATTTTTCTGAAAGGGATGTGTTTCTGCTTTCCGTTTAGTTTGTATTTGTCTTTCCTGAACTCTTTTAACAGCCTCTTTAGCAGTATTTTTTAGTAAGCCAATTTTCAGTTTGCACTTGTTCGTCATTGTGATACTATTTACATTTTTAATGCAAGATGGAGCATAGTAAACAAAGCCCCAAAGGTTTGCTATTTATCTTGTAAATTTTGAAAATGTTGCATTTAGGATGCAAAGACAGCATCAATGTACCTGCTGTTTGTTTTTTACATAGAGTACTGCACACCTGCTACAGCACAACTTAAAATATTTTTATGATTAAGAGCAGATAAATACTATGTTCATTCTCTTTTGTTTGTACTCATGGAGGATGTCGACAGATGTGATGGTGGTTATGTAATAACCTCTTTTTTTGCTCCTGCACACATGCACACATCTCTATATTTGGCAACAAGGCATGGAAGAGGTAACAGCACTGGGACTAGAAATAAAGACCATTACTAATTCACAGCTGTAGCTTTTTAAGCAATGTGAGCACTGAGTAACCACATTCAGTAACAAGTGTGGAACTTTACAGCATATGGATGATGTAGACTATTACTTAGTTTGTGAAATAAAACAACTGTAATCCAATCATGACTTTGGACTTTATACACCTGTTCTGACCCCAGAATAGACATCAGTGCTACATTTTGAAGTAACCATCATCAAGCAAGAGACATTATGAAGACCAATGAATTCTCCACACAAGTCAGAGACAAAGTTGTTGAGAAGTACAGATCAGGGTTAGGCTGTAAAAAAATATCTCAAACCCTGAACATCCCAAAGAATACCATTACATCCAGTGTTAAAAAAATGGAAAGATGATGCCACCAGAGCAAATCTGCCAAGCAAGGGTCATCCACCAAAACACACAGACCAGGCAAGAGCATTAATCGTAAAGGCAATCGGGAAGCAAAAGATAACTCTGACAGAAGTGTGCAGCCAAGTGGTCAAGACAAATGCAAGTGATTAGAAAAAATAATAATGCATACATTTGGATTTTGCACAATGGCATATAGAAGAACCAAACCCTTTTCCCTCGCAGACAGAATTCTGAACCTAATGTCTGTCATTATGCTGAGAACACCATCACCACAGTAAAGCATGGTGGTGGTAGTATCATGCTGTGAGGATGTGTTTCTTCAGCAGGGTCGGAAAAACTGGTCAGGGTTAAAGGCAAGATGGACGATGAAAATTATAGAGAAATCCTTAGAGAAAACCTGTTTGAGGTTTCCACAGATTTGAGACTGGGACAACTGGTCGGCTGAAGCAAAACTTCAGAGGTTTAAAGAGAAATGGCTACCTCTCCTCTTACCCAGGAACAGGTGGGACAGCTTTAGTCACACAACTTTTGACACAGTACTGAAAAGAAAATAAGGAAGTCCTAAAAGCAGTGTTTGTATCTCACTCTTATCCTCAGCATGTATAATTCAGCTGTGACAGTGGTTTTTATGTCCCCTCAAAGCTGTAAAAAACAGAAATTGAGGTACTCAGACCTTTTATCGTACTAGCATTGTTAAAGAATAAAGAAAAAGAGACCATTTCCATCTGACATACCCCAGCACTCATACTTCAGATGATGTTTACTTCATCAGAGCATAGGTGACTCAAATGTGACACAGACAGATTGCACACTACGTACAGTTTGACTTCTACCATGTGATGGTTGAATATCTTTTGAAGTGTAAAGGTTAAGTACGACTGTAGCGCTATAAAGCATTCGTCAAATCTGATCGTGTGAAATGCAGTAAAATAACGCCTCATAGGAGCACAGTTACATGTGGTAATGATCCCATCAGCACCTGAAAACATTTTGCAGGATTCACTACAAAAAAGAGTGAATGCATTGTAGCTTTCTGCGTATTTGACAGAAACAAAGATGTTGGATGAAGTCAAATTAGCGTATTAATTTTTTTTTTTTTTTAAAGTGACTTTGTAGATCTTATTGATGGCTTACACATAACATATTATATTAAATAAATAAAAAAATCTGTTTATATGTTTAACAGCTTTTTTCTGTATTTAATTTTGTAAAATCAGCTTGTATGATAGCCCCTCAAAAAAGTGAAAGAAAATGTCAAAATACTCTTTATGTTGAAGGCAACATGGTTCCCACTGACTGCATTTGTCCACCATGCCGTAGCTGACATGGTAGAATGCACTTGCCTGGCTTTTGATAAACATCTGGCAAAATTGCATAGTTTTTCAAGTCTACTAACTCAACCCTCCAATAAACCTGTGCACTGAGCCAGTAAAGGCTAAAATCATAATCAGTCTCAACACTGATGATCCTAAATAACAAATAAAATCTTAATGACCATTAAACTTGCATTATGGAGCACAACTGACACAGAAACAGTGGGCCGGAGAACAGTTTACATCTAATGGTAACTAAGCTGGTGTCAAGTGGAATCCATTATCGCTTTCATTAAAAGCCTTCTCCGAATCGCATATTGCAAAACAAAGCAAACACATCCGTTGCTTCAGCTGTTACAGCTTGTGGAAAAAAAGGGATATTGTGAGTTAGCAAAAAAAAGGTTAACATATTTGTTTCTGTCCACAGCAGCAATGATTTGACAATCAGGCCACTTGGACAGAAATTGTAAAAGAAATGTTGGGGAGGAATGTACATATTTAAAATATTGGGATGCTTAATACTGACAACATGTAGCAGTGTGGAGAATATAAATCTAAATAAAAAAAATAACCCTGATAGACTGATATCAAGGTAGATGTAATGGGTGGTATCCACACAATGAAAAAACTATTCTAGCACATTCTCACCTCATAATTTTCTTCACAGTTACATTTAATTTTGCAGTAACGCCAATGAACATTTTTTAGGTGATTTAATAATTGTTCCTTTTCAACTTTTAAATGCCACATTTGCCTTGCTTAACAAATTCACAGGCAACATTTTCTCTCAAGCTCTAAAACTACAGTGCCTATAAAAATGTTTTTTGCTTTTATTGCTGTCATAAATCATTCATAGACAATATAAATTGGCCTCCTTTACAAAAAAATAAAGGCAAAAAACTTCAATGTCAAAGTGAAATCAAACTTCTACAAAGTACTACCAATTAAACAATATATGAAATGTGAAATAAGTGATTGCAAAAATATTCACCCCATTTAAAGTGACTTTCCTAATTCAACTTAGAGAAAATATTATTGAAGAGTACAGGAGGTCTAATAAATCCATCATCAAGAAATGAAGAAATATAGGATATGTGTAAGTCTCCGAAAAAAAAAGTCCGTCTTCACAAACTGAGTGACCTTGAAGAAGGAGAATAGTAAGAGAGACCACCAGGTCACCTGGGAGCTCTCTGAAGGAGGTGCAAGCTTCAGCAGGTGAGATGGGAGAGACTGAGCTACAACCACTGTTCTTCACAAGTCTGAGCTTCATGGGAGAGAGGAAAAGAGAAAGACTGTTGAAGAAAATTCAAATTAAACCTTCACTAGAATTTAGCAAACTCTTTAAAAAGTCAAAGAAAAACTCTAGTTGAGATTTAATATGAGTGTTCTTCAACAGCGGCTCTTTCTTTTCCACTCTCCCCTCTTTGCCAACGTTTTTCCTCAGGTTGACCAGGTTTTGGTCCACAAACTGCAAGAGGTCCCTATTCTATAACTGCGTAAACAGATTGTTGCCCCCACAATACAATGGTTACCAGGACACACACATGCACACACACTAACACTTTATTGCTTTTCCTCTCTGTTTCCGTTTCTGTTCAGTTTAGTGACCATTCTGTGCACTTCACCAATCGCCTACATAGCACTATATACACCTCCATGCACAAAGAAACCCACACTGTTAGCCAAGACATTTTATTGCATTCCCTTTGTTTCTCGTTCATCCTCCCATTGTACTGACTGCCGACGGGAGTGCAGGAGACAAACAGTGATTTAGAGGCAGTGTAAACTAGAAAGCAGGGAGTCTCGGTTCAGCTTTATCAACAGTGCTCCATCTTGCCGTGGGGGACATGAAAACTCATTTAGGGTGTTGCCAGCGATGGCCTCGCACCAGCCGATAGCACGGCTGAATTACTGCTGGGCTGCAGCTCTTGTATTTCTCCCTCTGTTTGTCTGCATGTGTGTATGTGTCTGCGTCTGTCAGCAGGTGGAGAGAAACACTGTGTGCGACAGACTGCCATTTTGAATATTGGGCGACATCGCTGACACCTGTCAGACAATGATGCACATTCTGACAAACTCGGCCTGATCACACTGTGTAACAGGATTTTTGTTCCTGGCAAATAAGGGTTATTTCTCAGCTTCTTTTGTTGCAGAACAATAAAACAAACAAAAAAAAAACATTATTTCTTTTAAACATTGCTTTTGTGGTTTACAGGATACTTTTTTTTTTAAAAATGTATAAATTTCAGTATTTTCCTGTGCTTTCTTTTTAGAAAGTTCTAGAAGGTTCTAACGGTTCCTGGTAGAATATTCGAG
Organism: Kryptolebias marmoratus; assembly: GCF_001649575.2. NCBI lineage: Eukaryota > Metazoa > Chordata > Actinopteri > Cyprinodontiformes > Rivulidae > Kryptolebias > Kryptolebias marmoratus. The sequence goes on from NC_051434.1 coordinate 17,841,771, forward strand.
AACATTTGAGAAGATTCCTCAGATTTAAGTAAATTTGAAATTCTAGGAATTTCTTGTTACATCTAGACAGTTGAAGGTCTTTATCAAATCAAAAGGTTTTTTCCAACATTTTATAAATTTTTTGTACTGTTGAAACTTATTTGTCATGTTTGGAAAACTATTTTTTTGAAACAACTTTGGCGAAGTTCTTGAAAATCTAAAGTAACTGGTATTACATTGTAAAAAGGCAATATTTAAAATACATTGTCTCAACCACAAAAGCAAAGATTTAGGATAATTTATTTTCTTTCTATTTTGTTAACTTATAAAGAACTGGGAATGATAGCTTTAACCCAGGAACAAGAAAAGTGAAATTTTGTTACCTACTGTACATTTAGCGTTTGACCAAGTTTGCCTATTTTATTTATTTACAGTCAGTCTATTTAGACAAATGAAAGCTATTGCTTGAGTATGTTCACTATGTGTGCTTCTGTATGTGTGTGTGTGTGTGTGTGTGTGGGGGGGCTATATGGTCTCCATAGTGACTCATGACCTACTTGGATTTTGTGAAATCTGGTGACCAGGGTTGTTGGGGGAAGGTGGAGAAAAAGTCATCAATCTGGTAATCCATCTCCATAAATTCACTAAAAATATTCCTCTCACCTGTTTTTCAGCATTTTTGAGGAATACCACATCTTTACGCAAGCAAAAAATTCTATGGTGTACCACCAATCAAAATGTTACAAAATGACACTGTTGTTTAAAACAGGGTATATGATGATAATATAGTGTTTTTACTTTTCATGGTAGCCACATAAATATGTAGTACAAAATCGCAACAATGTGAAAAAATCTTTTGGCCAGAGTGATTCAAAAACTATTCCAAGGTCCATCTGCAAAGATCTAGCTTTAAACCACAATCTTTTCTCAGTTCAGTTGGTTCCTCCTGTGAACATGTGAATTTTTAGACGTCATGGATATACAAAGTTCACTGTAACACCATCCAACCAAGTCTGCTGGTTAAAGCTTTGTAACAAGAAGTATAACAATAAGAGCTGCCTCTTTCTTTCACTCTGCTAATGAAGCCTTTGGTGCATACTACCTGCAGGCAGGTAGTATTGATGTCTCTGCCACAGTGTGTGCCTTTTTGATTTACCTTTAAGTTCAACTACTAATAGCTAGCTCTAGAAGCTCTCCCACACACCTTTGTTGTTTATCTCATTAAAGTTGACATTTTCTCGGTGGTTCTTGTTGACTATTAAAATAGTTTGTGTTGCTGCCCTATAACAAGAAGTGATGGGTGTTTTATTTGGAGTTGGCATTCAAGCGTACATGGGACTTTGGCACCGTTGGACAGCTTTTCTCACACAGCAAGCCTTACGGAGTTACTGTAGTTCGAGCCCCAAGAAAAGTTCATCCAAATGAAAGATCTCCTTTGCTGCTCTGCCTTGGTTTCACTGTTTTTGTTTTCTATTGACTGCTATATTTGGTTCTTCATTTGGGTTAGAAATTTGTACAGGGCCCAATTTTCTAATATATTTCCATCACACTTGTAAGTCTTGTAACCAATGCTTGTCTCATAGATCAAAAATTCCATTGTCTTTACAAGGTGATTAATGCATTTTCCAGTGACAACCTTCATTCCTTCAGCCTGGGCCACTTTGTTTGCATGAATGAAAGTGCTGATTAGAGTCAAAATGACTGGATATTAGGCTTAAAGCTCCATTATAGGGTTTTGAAAGCTGAAATCTGAGACCTCTTCCTCTGTTTAAAGTTGGTTTCATAGATAGACATAGACGGCTTCCTTTACCCCCCTCTCAAACCATCTCTCTTCTCGGTCCAAAATGTGAACATGTGAGAGGTGGCACTCCCTTGAGCTGTGCGTCTGTGGAGAGATTGTTTGATTTCTCCAATATAGAGGTCTGGATATTCCTCGCTGCACTGAACTGCATACACCACACGACTCAGTTTGTGTTTGGGTGTTTTCCTTAGGGTGGACCAACCTCTGTCTGAGAGTCCTGTTGGGTTTGAAATGTACCGGGATGTTGTGTTTGGAGAAAATCCTTCTGAGTTTCTCAGATACTTAAGCAACATAAGGGATGACAATCTTTTTGCATGTGTTCTTCTCCTTATTTTGTTGGTGGTTTGCTTTTTACATTTTCTCGATGACTTGCCAAAAGCCCAGTTAGGATATCCACATGTTTGGAGCTTTTTTGATATATATTTTTGTTCCTTTACAGCATCAGGCTGAACATGTTCCTACAAAGACAGAAGGGAAGGAAGAGTTCTGATGACAGAAAGTTTGTGTTCCCGTGGGTGGTGAGAGTCAAACAGAAGTGTATATTACTACAGTGGTTAACACTGTTGCCATGCTGCAAAAGGATCACAGGTTTGACTTCCGGCTGGGGCCTTTCATGTGGAGTCTGCATGTTCTCCCCATGCATGCATGGGTTTTCTCTGGGTACTCCAGTTTCCTCCAAAGTTCAATAATCATGCATGTTAGGTTAACTAGCAGCTCTAAATTGGCCCTAGGTGTTAGTGTGAGTTTATCTCCGTGGGACTGTAATGAACTGGCGACCTGTCCTGGGAGTTTCCCGCCTTGCACCCAGTGACCACTGATGATGGGCACCAGCTCCTCTCAACCCTGAACAGGATCAAGTGAATATTGTAAATACATGGATGAATGTTACTACATTGCAGGCACAGATAATCAACTTTGGCCAATTATTTGCTCTAACTAAATAAGATTTTTGAACCAATGCAGCAAAAGTGGATTACATTCCACGGTATGTCTAGCAGTTTCTCATCGTACACCAGTGTCCCATGACCTCACAGATCTAGGCTTTTTATTAAATGTTTCTGAACCCTATAAACTGTAAGCTATTTTCTACTTGGTGTATGGCTGCCCTCTCTGGGAGGAATCCTTTAGTGCTAATAATGTGATGCTATTTATCATTTCAGCAGCACAGGCAGAGCTGCGTACTTAGTATGAGCAGAAGCTATTTGGCTGATCAAGAGAATATCCAGAGGGACAGACTTCACACTGTTTGACTGACAGACGATGTCTGAAAAAGGTCCAATGACACCCTTGCTCCATTCAGGGGGCCTCTAATTACAAGCAGCAGGAATTGTTGTGCTGGCAGAAACCTCTCTGCAATGTCAGACAGGACATTCTCACCAATCACATTCTCTAGATTGAAAAATGTTTATCTGATAATTAAAAGTTGTCTTTTATTCAAAAAGCAATGAGAATTTCACGGTACGAAGCAGAAGTAAGAATTCAGGGTGCAAATTATCATTAGTATTAGTGTTATTCCTGTCATCTTGCCTTGGGTTATCTTCTCCGGTGCAGATCGATGCTCCACAGAGGGTCGGACCTGAAGAAAATCATTCAGGAGTTTGAAACTAAGATTTGTCTAAAAACCTACTGTTTCAGGCGTAATAACAAAAGTCAGTAGTATCTCTAAATATTTGTTTAATTATCCTATTTTAGGACTAAATCTGCTCTGTTTAAAAGTAATCTTTTTTGTTGGTAATTTGCTAGCATTTTGCATTATTTAGTTTTAGGGCTTTTCTTTTTTGTTGTCTGTTATGGTCCACTTCTTTTTCTTCTTTTTTTTTAATCCAATATACTTTATTGTTCCCTTGAGAAAATTTGTCTTGGGCTCAAAAGTGCTACACTTTGCAGTAAGTTGAACAAAATAGAAGACATGTAAGGGACAGTACCAGCTGTGCCGGTCATCTCGGTGCGCCACAACACTACACACACAGTAAAAACACATCTCTGCACAGACATCCAACCCTACCAAACCAGACAACATTTTACAATTCTTTAGCCTCAAATTGCATTCTTTAAAAGTCTGATGAGGGAGGAGACAAATTACTTTTTTAACGCAGTTTAGTTTGCAGTGTGAAACTCTAAACCACCTGCCGGAGGGCAAAAACTCCTATTCTTTCTGGAGGATATGTGATGGATCGATCAGTATTCTCTGAGCTTGCCTAATTAAACACTGCTCATATATCGACTGAAGGTTTTCTAATTTTGTTTGTGGTTTGCTGATGTGTACAAAAATGTTGCTTGACTCTAAATGTACATTTGTTAATCTGTTTTCTATGTTTGGTTTTCTACCGCCCTGTCAGTGGCACTAGATGGCCTGATTTGTTTCTAGATGATTACATTTAACTCACCTGCATTTATTTACCTCATCATTCATACACTGCTTGGTTTTTATTGTTCAGTAGATCCTCAGTTTGTGCCATCAGGAACAACAGCATGCCAGTTGTTTTTGGTTTCTATTTTCAGCCCTTCCTCTCCCCAATGATTCCCTGCCTTAGTGGCCTTTTGGCTTTTTAAGATAAAGGCAATTGATTCTGTTTTCTGCCTTCCTCCTGTCCTCTTAGTCCTGCAATAAGGTCATCCTCTCACTAAGGAACGGGACATCATATTAAGTGACTGAGCACCGTTATGAAGAGGTTTGTTACACTGGTGTCAAAACAAATGTTACATTAGGTGAATCTCACACTAACTTTGTCTTGAAGTTAGATTTTTTAAATTGAAATTAATGTAGTTTAACAGTCTCCTTAAATGCTTTTCATAAGGAAAAGACTATAAGTTACAGATAATACTGAAGATAGTGTTTGAGGTGTACACAGTCTAATCATAAACAAATATAACATTAAATATCTTTAATGGTTTTGTGATTTAAAATAACTTAATAGATAGGTAGTTTTTCCATACTAGGCTGCACTATTGTCTCATTTTTAAAAACTTTTTTAAACTTCAACAAAACCACTTTAATTAGCCAAAATCAAATGTTCACATAAGGTTAGTAAAGGCCTCTTTGTGTTCTGGTGAGGAGCAGTAACAACCATTATACTTACTTAAAAAAAAAGACAGTGTCAGTAGTTTTTCCACTCTTTCTTTTATTTAATACAAGCACAGTGTTTTCAGTGTTATTGGAGTTCCACACACCACGAAAGGACTTGGTGCTGAAAAGAACGATGACATCAGGACGCTTTTGTCCTAAAACTAAAAGTAAAATCAATAAAACAAAGAGTCATTCATTTTATTGCCAGAAAAACATTCAGAAACATTGGGTACGTTACATCAGGTGTTGGAGAAAATGAAGAAAATCCCTAAAAATGAACCAACAAGCACTCACAAAGCATGCATAAAAAAAATAATAATAATTTGTTTTTTTCTAACTACTATCAAACCACACTTTTATGTTATAAATTCACAAATAAATCAATTTTTCATTTTTTCTTTCCTGGCAAACATTTTGTTTCCAGGTTGTTTTTGATGTCATTAAAGATAATTCTATAATTCATAGATTTCTTTTTTTCTCAGCCATTTTTTTTTTTTTGTTTTGCCCCTTACTAACTTACAGAGTTGTAGAGCTAAACTATTATTCAGGATTTAAACCCAGGACTTCCCATATCTAAAAGATAAATAAACAAATAAATAGATAAACAACAACAAAAAATGGTTCTTTAAAGCAGATCATTCAGAGATACCAGAAAAACTGTTCATGTCTGTAGCACAGTCATCAGCTCAGGTTCCCATCCCTGAGAAGAAAACAGAAAAAAATATATATATTCAAAGGAGAATAACATTTACTTTAAAAAAAAAAACTTTTTTATGTGATCATAAATACTCAGATTGTTCTAAGTTTTGCATAAACAGTTAAAAATGATGGAGAATCTTAGTCAGGCTCTGTCTTTTACTAAGAAAATCCATTTTACATTAAATTAAACATTTGCATATGTGAATGGATCATTTCTGATGACAAAAGAATCCTCTCTTTAATAACTTAAGTTTTATTGTGACATCCTTATTTGAAAATCACACTTTTTATTCCAATTAAAATTTCTGAGCATCAAATCTCCAGTTTATTTGCACATTTTTAGAATAAACTTTCCAGCTTCATTTCCACCAACACTCAACAGGCTTTTACATAGGATTGATGTCCTATGATCTTTTATTTCACTCAAAATATAACAGAAAATAGTTTATTTAGAAAAAAAATTTCTGACTTAAAGTGCAAAACAGAAAAGTCCCAAATCACCTCTGGAAAACCCCTTTGACTTAAATAAACCCAAAGACTAGAAATATTTTCATATTTAAATATTTCTTTAATTTATCATATTACATATATGCATAATATGTCATTTGTCATTAGTTTATATCTTGTTTGCATATGTAAATATAATTTAAAAACCTTTGTAAGGATGGAAGTTATTAACTGGAAATGAAAATATCTAAATGAGCTGTTTTCACATGAAAAGGTTCTATAATTTCTTTTTAAACATGAATCCAAAGTGCTTTCTACAAGAGCATGAAAACGTCTTTATTAGTTAGGGTACCAAAATATATGCAATCATTCAAGAAACATCATGTTCTCCATGACTAAAGAACATCTCAATAGACGAATGTAGAAATATATGAAAAAGATGTGTTTACCCTCTGTCTTCCTTGGTTCCTTGTGAAAAGTTTGCCCTTCTCTTTCAACCCAGCGAAGTTTGAAGTCTGTTAATCCATCCGTTTTCAGCTTTTTGTGCAGCTAAAATGAAAAATTATAAAATAGCTTTGAAAAAAATTTGACATTGTTGTTGTGAGACTAAACTGTAAACTACAGCTGCTTCAGATTCATGGTACCTGCTCTAAAATCTGCTGCTGAGCGGTCGGATCATTCAGGTCCGTCTCAGACTGGAGCCTCAGCTTGAATCTCCTCTTCGACAAAATCAACTTTTCACAGATGAACTCCTGCTCCGTGTCACAGGCAACGTTCCACCACATTCCTGTGGTTGTGTTGACCGCCGCACATGAGGTCTTACTGCTGCCAGTGTTGTCAGGTTGACCCTTGTTCCAGTTGGTAAAAGTCGCAGGGCTCTGGTCAGACCATTTAGACCAGAGTTTTCTATGAAGACCAATCCAGGAGGCTTTTTCTAGCATTTTGTAGACTTCATCATTCTCTAAGGTGTTCCTCACTTTGGCAAGATCAGTGTTTTTGGACCTACAGTAGTTTTTAGCATCATGCCAAGTCTGTAACGTTTCCACTAAAATGTACTTGGAAGACCTTTGCTCTGTAAACAAAAAGAGAACACAACAGTCAGCAAAAGTTTTTTTTTCACTGTAAGCTCTCATCACGAGCGACTTGTAGTTTTATGTGGTATCGATGTTTCTTAGTTGCATCTGAAAGGTACTCTTTGGCCCCATCTACACTTTTCCAGATTTTCTGCAGCGTTTGTAACCTCCTGTCCACACAAACTGAAAGTTTGAGAATTATAAAAACATTTTTCAGTGAAAAGGCTTTAAAACCTCTTTGGTGCCTCTGTGTGGACGTGAAATTTGGAACTTTTCAGGAACTACATCGCAGTGAGCTAAGCACTTGTTAGCTGTCACTTTGTGACGTAAAAATAATAATAATAATAAAAAATTAAGCTGTTCTGAGTAACTTTTTTTCATCTGTCTCAATTTACTCTGATCTTCCTGTGACGATGTGCGGAAGTTAGTGAGAACTGAGCAGAAACTGTAGGCTGTGTCAAAGAAAAGACAAAAGACGTGTAATTGTTAGAGACAAATCTTTAGCCAAGCTAAGAATGTTCTTTCTCAGTATTTTTGTTATGTGGAAATAATCTGAACTTAATGACTCGTCAAAAGATTTTGTTATAATTTTGTGGATAGAGACAACAATATAAACAAACAAACAAACAAAGAAATGTAGAATTGTAGACGGGGTACTAATGGAGCCATGAATAAAAACTACTGATGGCCCATCTTGAACAAGTCAACAGAGCTTACAACAACAGCATTATTTATTGTAAAAAAAATTCAGAAAAAAACAAAAAACTTATATTTTTATAATGATTAATTTAAATGCTTTGTTAGATCATTGAGTACCATAAAGTTTTGAACCAGAGTATTACAGTGTCTCCCACATTGCATAAAAATGTTTTTGGGATTTTTCAAAACGTATCCTTATTGTTACCTTTAAAAATAAAGAACTTTTGTTTTGACTTTATTTATTGAACATTTTGAAATGTATGGAGTAAATGGTAAATGGCATGCACTTGTATATTGCTTTATCTAGTCCAAGGACTCCAAAGCGCTTCACACTACAATCATTCACCCATTCATTCAAACATTCACACACTGATAACTTTGTTTAAATGAGTGATTGGAGGTGTGAGAAGCATGGACTGTATATCTGAACAAAAAAAGAGTTTTTCAATAAAAAATGCAAATTTTGGGGGGGAAACAAAATAATAGCTTGAGGGGACAGAATACATTGGGTTACTTTAACTTTCATCCATTTTCTTTTCTAAGGGACATCACAGATTATTTTCACTTAATTACAAGATTATACTAAAATACTACTGTATTATCTGTACTGCACTTAAGTCTACTGTTTTTAAGAGAAAAAAACTATACCTTGACTAATAAACAAATAAAGGAAGCAATTTTCTCTGTTGGTTAAAGCAAAAAGATTTGAAATCTAAAATGGATGGAGTTTATAAATGGTATAGATTGTTAATGTTTATTTAACCAAGCAATAATTTATTTTTTTCTTAATATTCAGTTTGCTTTTTGTCTAAAAAATTTTACTTTTTGTAAATTGGTTCTAAATTTACATTTTTTAAACTGTTTTTTTTTCTTTTTTTCATGTATCCTCTGTATTTAGGGTGCATGAGGACAAAAGGAGTAAACTCAAAGAAAATGATTCTACCATCAAAGCAGACCGCAGGACGTTCCGTCTCACAGATTTCATCGCGCCAAACGCCAATGTGTGTGATCACCACACAACTCTCGCTTAAGTTTTTAATGTCAGGCTGATCGAATCTCCAGTTGTTGAACTCTTCATCGCTATTAAAGTCTGCATCTCCCACTGTCCACGTCCATCTTCTCGGGTCATCATAAAGCCCGATCCAAGCAAATTTCCCCAGGCCCTGCGTGGCAAGCCTCAACCTTTGGTTTTCTTCTTCACTGTCTGCGGCAGCCAGGTCGGTGTACACCTCCCTGCAGAACTTCTGAGCTTCAGCCCAAGTCTTTGGGCTGTTCACGTAGTGGTACTCTCTGAACATGTTTGTAGACAGAACATGAAGCCCTAATGAACAAAACAGGGTTTAAAATTATAGGAAACATAAATGTACTGTTATACAATGTAATAAATGTGCAAAAATACAAGAAAAAAAAAAAGAGGAACGAAAAAACACGTAGCTTAAACTTTCTTTCAACTTTCAGACGCTGACCTGAGAGGGTGAAAACGAGGAGGAGTGTCTTCATCATCCTGACAATATAATTCAGAATCTGTTTTAACATTACGTGAAAACAAAAACATGTTGGCTACGTGTCATTACCAAAAAAGTAGCATAAAAGTATGGAAAAGTGAAGAAAAGTACATTCCGCTGTGACAATTCATCTTAATCTCGGCAGCAAACATCAACTCTTTATTTGAGGAATATTACTTTTTTTGTTCCAAAAGAAGACTTGCAAACAACTTCAGGAATTGTAGATTTCCAACCTCTCAGGTTATTGAGGAAAAACAGCACAGACAACAAATACCACTTAAGAAAAGGCTCTGATCCGAACAACAATCCTATTGGAAAAAATGCTGTACCTGTTGTTTCTTGTTGCTGCTTTGTCTGCGTCTTTCTCCTGATCGTGGGGAAGTCTTAAGTCCTTTTATTTCGTTTCTCCTTTCCTTCTCTTGGGTAGTTATGCAAACCCAATGTCAGTCATTTGCTTGTCAATAGAAAATGAGATGAACACACAAATAAGATGAGGGAATTAGGCATTTGACCTTGAACTTGATACATGGGGAAAAAAAACAAAAACAAAAAAAACAGGTTATAACTGTTTTGCAACATACGGACCTGATTAATGGAGAAACTGCACTTCCATTTTTATAATACTGGCCTTTGTTTCATGTCTCAGGATGAGGAATGTTTTCCGTATAACCTCACCAGAAGCTCCAGAACCATAAAGCCAGCCCTAAGAGGGTGGGACTAGTGACATCTTTGTCCTCCTAAGTCACCAACCAAGGAGTTAACTCCACCCACACAATCACACCACTTCACAAAAACTCTAAAAACAAGCCATTAATGTTTTAAATTGGAGAAATGGACCCCTGGAGTGTTTTATGTTAGTCTTTGACTAAAAGAAAAACATGAAAGCTCATTATTTTGATATTTTATTTAATTTCACCTTCAAAGTATCTCACAAAAGGGACAAAGGGAAACATTTAATGACAAGAATAACAAGCTGCGATGCTAGTCACACAATCCCACTTATCGTCAAGCATGAATGACAATGAAAACATTTTCAAAAGTAAATTCTTTAAACAGTGTCAAATGACCTCAGCATGCACTCATTAAACATTTGTCTCTGTAACTCTAACTACTTCATACCTCACCTGCAAGTTATGAGCCTTCCTGTCAAAATCTCTATTTTGAACATTTTAACGCAAACATGCTGTAAAAATTACTTAAAATTATAGAGTAAATTCAGCCAAAATGGGACAAACTTTGGTTGGTGATTTAGAAAACCTTTAGGTTAGGACTATACTAACTCCGGTGATAATTTAGCATATTGTCATGTCTCTTAAGTAATCAGTAATATAAAATATTTTAAAATGTTTGATTGTTTTGGGATGATAAGAGATAGAGTCGTGAAAAGTTGTCTCTAGAGGAAGGACACGGTGTTCAGGTAAAATCGGCTGACATTAAAAAAAATATATCAGTAAATGCTTATCATTTAATTTAATTTACTGACAGCAAGTATCATCTCTGGTTTGTCTAAATAAACACCAGAGTAAATAATAATTGATAAATATTTAACTTAAACACACTAATAATTCATATTTTAGGCTGTGTGTCCCTGTGTGTGTTTTGTGTGTGTGGCCATGTATTTGATACATTGTGGGGACAATTTTCCTAACATATACTACCTTGTGAGGACCAACTGCTCCTTGTGGGGACCAAAGCCTGGTCCCCACAAGGAGAAATTATGTTTTTGGGTTAGGGGTTAGGTTTAGGACTAAGGTGTGAATTGAGTTTAGGTTTAGTTTAGGGTTAGGTATGTACTGGTAATGGTTAAGGTTAGGGTAAGGGTCAGGGTTAGGCTGTAGTTAGGGTGTAGAAATGAACGGAAGTCAATGGAAAGTCTCTGCAAAGATAGAGAGACATAACGTGTGTGTGTGTGTGTGTGTGTGTGTGTGTGTTTGGTGACTTTGGTAGGCATTAATTTTTAATGTTATTGCTGTTTAGGAGTGTGACCCATTTTAACTACTTGTTTGAGTTAAAAAAGTACAAAAAATTAATAATAATAAAAACAAATAGCTTGAAAAACTAATCAAAACCTCTCTTTCAAATGTTAATTCTTTCATTTTAGTTTTTCAATTATGAAAAAAAATGCAACCCAATCAGAACTATTGTTAAATTCCAACCAAGTTGGAGCAAGTGTACAAGATTAGTTAATTGGATTAGCTATAAAATCTTAAAAAGATATGACCCCTCGTCCCATTTTGGCCTATTTTAGCTGAATTCACATTGCCCAGTGTTTGTGAACAAACAGAATGCATGATGCTTTAAGCCACAGCTACTGAGAACAGTATAAAAGGCAATAATAGTTGAAGAATAATACAAGCTACAGCTAAAGCGTTGGAAACAATTTTGTGTCACGCGGGAAATAAGCAGATGGATTTTGTTGCAGTTGGATCTGCAGGAGTTTTAATAAAGATGGCAAAGATGTCCAGAATCCAGTCAGCAGCTGTCTTCTTACTAACCTATAAAAACAGTCCACAGTAAAAAAAAAAAAAAAGTATATTACATGTGTTCATGGAGTAACTGTATAAAATGTTCATCTAGAGAAGACAAATATTCCCTTCTCTAGACAAATGCACAAGAACTTTTTTCTGCTCAGTAAATATATCGATCATTTTTAGCTTTTGCATAAAAAAGATAAAGCAGATTAAAAAATAGACTGTTTAGTCATACTTCCAGTGGCTTCAGAAAGCTTTCAAACCAAGTTCACTTTTTCTGGGGAACCTTCAGAGTAGTAGGACGTTTTTGTAGCGTTCCTCAGATCTGTGCTTTGCAACAATCCTGTCTTTGTCAACCCAATTCAAGATGGCCGCACACAGCTAATCAACCTTAGCACAAAATCAGCTGCAACTCAGTCAGTTCTGCAGATGTTCAGCTATAGTTTGGTGTGGTAGTAGCTGAGAGTCATTTCTAACACATAATCTAAGCACTACAGATTGATCTTTGGTTAAAACTTTGGTATCCAAAGCAACGGGCAACATGCATTTATTAAAGGAATGCTAGTGTTTATTTTTTAATGAATTTACATAATTTGACCAAATTCAGATTCTACTTTGTCAATATTTAGAGTGTAGATTACTGAGAAAGACTGAATTTAAACAGCTGTAGCACCAAACTCAAATTCAGAACTTTTCTTTTCACATTTAAAACAAAATATCTATTTTTTAATTTTTTTTTGTAACAACTGAACATAACGTTGAATTAGCATAGAGTGTTGATTTTTAATTTTTTTTTTGTTATTGTCAGGATCTAGGGTTTTCTGAGTTTTTTTGCATTGAGTTTATTGTTTCTTTGATTCTGTTATTTGGCTCCTGTATTTAGTTTTGTCAGGTGGTTTTTCGCTCCCTGTGCCCTTTGTGCTCGTTGTACTCTCTTGTCCTCAGTCAATCATTTGTTACCCTGCCACGCCCATCCACGCCTGCCCCGAGTTTGTAATCACTCACCTGTGCCCACTTCTCCTAATTTCCTGCAGCTTTTAAAACCTGGTCATTTCCTCCACTTGTTGCTGGTTCATTGTGTTTCACTCCTGTGCTGTCGGTTTTTTTTCCTTGTGTCTCACCCCCTCATGTTCTTGGAATCCTGCTTTGTATGTTTTTGTTATTTACTTTAGTTGCTTCCTCGTCTGCTTTTCTTTTCCCTTTTGTTAATAAATTAGTTTTCTTGAGTTATTCTTTGTGTGCCTGCATTTAGGTCAGACCAACTCTCCCCCGTCGTGACAATTATACTTTTTCAAGAGGATTTTTTTTGGCAACAGTTGTTGATAATGATAGTGAGAAACTGTCGTCATATAAATATTGTATGGCACTAAGATCCCCCTCATTGTCATGTTGATTAAATTTCAATGGTTGGTCTGTTCTTCTGTGCTGAAGGTCTGTCTTGCTGACAGTTGTGCTTCGTGATACTATGTTTTTGTCATTTGATTCCAGAGGTTATTATATTTTATGTGAACCGAATGTCATTTATTGTAATCTATATCTACAGTAGAGATGGCAGACCCTATATTAAGATGTGAAAAATGCTGGAATGATTGTAAAAACTTCAGCTAGAAGAATACCGACCCATTGCCTTTATTTGAAAAGAAAAAAAGTAAACGCCTAACACCTTACTCCAACACCACCTCTCCCTGAGATTGTCACTGTAGAATCTGGACTCTGACCTTGTGTCTTCTTCTTTGGTTCTTTGTGCAAAGTTTGCCCTTGGTTCTTAATCCAGCGTAGTTTGAAGTCTGATAATCCATCTGTCTCCAGCTTATCATGCAGCTAAAAAAAAAAGTAAAAGCAAGCAAACAAAAAAAAAAATCCTGTGATTTGATTGTTTACACGTTTTCATATTCTAATTTTAGCAGGAATAAGATTTTATTAAATCTGAGACAAAACTTCAAACAGCGGTTGTGTAGAGGTGAGGCTCATGGTACCTGCTCTAAGATCTGCTGCTGAATGACAGGATCGTTCAGGTCCATCTCAGACTGGAGACGCAGCTTGAATCTCCTCCTCGATGGAATCAGTTTTTCGCAGATGAACTCGAGCTCTGTGTCACAGTGGACATCCCACCACTTGTCTGTGGTTGTGTCGACCGCTGCACATGAAGCTGGGGTACTGCCACTGTTGTCAGGTTGGCTCTCGTACCAGTTTTTAAATGTTGCGAGGCTCTCGTCAGACCAGTTAGTCCAGAGATTTCTGCGAAGGCCGATCCAGACGTTTCGCGCCAGCATCGGGTGGATTTTTTCATTCTCAGTCAAGTTCCTCACAGTGACTAGATCAGTGTATTTGGACAAACAGTAGTTCCTAGCAACATCCCAAGTCATGAAAGTGTCCACTAAAATGTATTTGGAAGGGCCTTGCTCTAAAAGAAAAAGACAAAAGAACATTAAATAAATAAAGCTGTAGAATTACCAACATCTTTATGTATTTAAAACTGACAGCAGCTCACAGTCCCATGAGAGTAACTCTGTTTTTGTCTTTTTTATTTTTTACCTCTGCATGTCATTTTTTAAATTTAAATCTGAAAGTTTTTGTTCAATTGTTTGCACCTCTTCAGATGTGCAACACTCAGTGCAGTTCTTCTTTTAAATGGTCCTGCAAAAACACTGACCTATAGCAGAAACGGCACATGCAAAAACGTAACTAAAAGGTTCCTGTCATATCTAAGCATCTTTTGAAGTTGAAATATGAATATGAAATATCTGCAATGATTGGCTTTTGTTTAGTTGCATGGATAACTGAATCTGCCCACTGTTTTTTTTTTTGTTTGTTTGTTTACAATGCGCAACAACTTACAACAATCGGGATGAGCACAACAGACCGAAAGAACACCCTCCACCCCACATCCTGCACAACTGGCACTTACACGGGCAATGACATCGCAGTTACCAATTCTGCTTGTTATAAACAATTTTGTCCTATTTTCTTTTCTTAATTCGCTTGAAAATATTGACAGTTGCAAGTTGAAGTTTTTTGAGCCTGTTCAGAAAGTGTAGCTGCTTATTTCAGCTCACTCCCGTTTTTTGTGTCTCCGCCTGCTAAACGAAAATGTGCGAAACGAAAAGTTTGTTCGGTTGCAGCAAAACAGCAGGATGGCAAGGCATGCATGATCTGCCCGACTCTGCCTTTGACTTGCCAGTACTTGTTGCTTTGTTGGTTGGGTTGGTTACTTTCTTTGGTCATGCTGAAGGAAAAAAAATTATAAAATAAAAACATGAAATACTGCACTTCCCCCTCACCCTCTTCACAGGTAACACCATCCATCCATCCATCTATCCATTTTTCTTTACTTGCTTTTCGGTGCCGGGTCTCAGGGAGCTGGTGTCTATCTCCAGCCAACACTGTGCGAGAGGCGGGGGACACCCTGGACTGGTACAAGTCCATCGCAGGGACACATAGAGACAAAACAAGACGAACAACCATCTACACTCTCATTCACACCTCGGGATAATTTGGAGTAACTGCCAAACTAAACTGATTTGTGAAATGACCAGTGTTGCCAGATATAAAAATGAAAAAGTAAAATAACAGTATTTCAATATAAAGTGGCTTCTCTATCCTTCATTATAAGGCCGTAGAGGTGCTGCTGGGTGGTTCACTTCTTTTGGGATTTTATTTGTAACTGCTTGTTCTGGTTGTTTTTCTTGCAAGTTCTGGCAACACTGGATACCAAGTGTGAGCACACTTACTTTACGTTTTTTTTTTTTTTAAATTTTGTTTACTTAAAAATTTTTTATGCCTTGTCTCAAAAATCATCGTACCATCAAAGCAGACAAAGGGACGATCCGTCTCACAGATTTCATCACGCCAAAAACCAACCCAGTTCATCACCACGCAGCTCTGCTTGCCACCTATGTTGTTCGGCTCATTGCGTTCCCAGCGAAAGAAACTGTTTTCACGGTCAAATTTGCCATCACCCATGGTCCACATCCAGCTCTTCGTATCGTCATAAAGCCCAATCCAAGCTAATTTTCCAGGCTCCTGAGTTTCAAGCAGCAGCCGGATGTTTTCTTCTTTGCTTTCTACAGTAGCCAGGTCGGTGTACACCTCTCTGCAGAACGTCTGAGCTCCAGCCCATGTCTTTGGGCTGTTCACGTAGTGGTACTCTCTGACCATGTTTGTAGACAGAACATAAAGCCCTGAGAGAAAGAAAGCTGTAATTACTATTTGAAATCTTAGCCTATTCTAGGCTGTTGTGACATATGTTAACATTTTAGATATGTCTTGAACTGATTTGTGCTGTGCAAATAAAAAAGGTAAATTATTTGGAGTGCCACTCCAACATGCAACTTGCAGAGACTAACCTGAGAAAGTGAGGACAAGCAGCACTGTTCCCTTCATCCTGAAAAACTAAAAAATTCCCAAAACAGTTAATCTTTTTCTAGTCAAATCTTACAAAATCAGGCCTTTTAGCAGCAACACTGACAAAAAAACGGGTTTGGACTGGACGTAAATGTGACTAAAAAATATTGCCAAACACTGCAACCAAAGTGTTTCTAAATATTTAAGCACCACTGATTTCCAACTTGGGAAAAATGAAAGTGATGGAAATTCACCAATAAAGAAAAGCCAAATCATAGCATTAGACCTACCTGGACTTGGACAAGTCCCAGCTGTGGTTTGTTGCTGCCTTGCTTGAGTTTGTAACCTGATCAGCCACCTCCTAACGTTTATTCCACGTCTCTAATTTGAGTTTTAGTTATGCAAACTCATGTATTTGCTGCTTTCATTTAAGGGGGGAACTTCACATACAAATTGAAATTTGACTTCAAACTTAAGCATTAGTAAAATAACACAGACTTTTAATTTCTGTTGAAAGTGATTTGGGACTAGAAGGCTGTGAATAAATTGCTCAATGGGATCAATAAAGTTGGTCGAACCTGGAGTTGAATATATGGAGTCTGCTCACATCAGAGAATCATGTTATCTATGGTAATCCTCGTATCGTACAGTGATCTTCCTTTATTAGTTCATCAGGATGTTGTGTGACTCCTGTTAAAAGTGGGACGGTTTCCTCTAAAACCAGCAAATAGCCATCTCACGCTCTGCAATAGGATGTACAAAATGTCAGGAAATAAACCAAACCCTGCATTCCTTTGTCCTACCCACCCCTGACACACACACACACACACACATACACAGAGGTCCCACTGACGTTTTGCTCCAGAAACTGAGAGGCAGGTACATGGCTACATCCAATAGAATGGTTTAATGAGGTCCTGAGTCATGGCCCTCGCAACATGCAAAGAAGAAGATAACATTTAACTATCACTCTCCACCTTCATCCTACTTATTGGCCTCTCTTCTCTTCCTTCTTGAACACCTGGAACCCTCTTATCTCCTCGAGCCTAAAGAAAAAAAAAAGAAAGACATAGAAAACATAGTCATAGAAACCTCAGTGTCCGAAAGACCCTAACTTATTGAGATTCTGTGAACAGACTTAAAGATGTTTATCCTTGCCTCCTACTGTCATTTACTTTTTCCAGTTCCCTTGGAGCGGTGCATAAATTATTTTTCTTACTGTTACTTGTGCCTTGCTTCTGTGGTCAGTATTTTGGAAACCTTACATGAAATGTAATTATTACAACATGACAGACCCAACCAGATCAGCAATGCTAGTGGGGTTCTGTGGAAAAGTTATGATAAATTACCTGTTGCAGATTCAAAGTAGATCTTTGATCTACTTCAGTTTGGGAGAAAAAAAAAATTAAATCTGACGAGACTGACAAGCTAATAGCTAATCTGAACACAACCAAGACAAAAAGTGGATTTATGGCATTTTAAAATAGTTCAAATCTCATAAACCCTTTAGTAGTTGATGCAAACTTTTTTTTTAAAAAGTGGTAAATGGACTTTACTTATATAGCAACTTTTTTAGCCAACCAGCCCACTCAGAGTGCCTTACAACACAATCTGTGCCCTCAGTTACCCATCCACACTCACATTCATACAAAGCTAATCTGAATAAATAATTGTAGAGTACATTCCAAATAAGTTTTTACCAATTATAGCAGTAGCCATAGCTTCTCACAACAAATTAAAGACTGTTCAAACCCTAGTAATTAATTTGTTATTGCTGTGTAATAATGGGTATAATACATCATGAGGAAAGCAACACCACTCCACTCCATATAAATCTCATGCCGTCATTCCTTGTACTGTGAATTCTGTGCTACAACATTTGCTTTCATGAATATTGATCAAGTTCTACTGGCCTGTAGGTCAAGTTGGCCTTTGATGTCCACGTTGACAACCTGATAAAAAAAAAAGCTTCAACTTAAACTGGGATTTTTATTTCATTTGAAAAAAAGTGCCTTTCCTTTGCAGCCAGTCTGTGTTGGATTAAGGTGACATTATTTATATTCATCTCTTTGCTTCCTCCTTAAAAGGCTGGAGTCAGTATCTCATGCTGCAGTACACTTTGTAACAAATGTAGGTTTAGGTACTCATCACTGCATCTTGTACAATTCTTTAGGTCGGATCTTTTGAAAACACAGACTTTTATTGCAACTCTTATATGATTGTTCTTGATTTGTATTTATGCTGCCATCTTGGCCAGGACTCCCTGGAAGAAGAGAATATTTGTCTCAGTGGACAAAGGTTGAATAAAATAGGTTGTAGATTAAAACCCAGAGCATGTCACAATGTGCAGCCCATGTTCCTTATTAACGTGGGTGCTCACTTCACCCACAGTAGATCTGCGTTTTCTCTACTACCGATTTGTTTTGTTTTGTTTTGTTTGGTAGGGACTTATGCTTGGTTGCTAATGGTGGCTGAGGAAGTCCTAAAGTATTTATGTAAACCCAACTTTGTTGCCCCATTTGATGTGTGAAGAGAAGTCAAACTCTTATTTTCATGCATTCATCAGGAGGTGAAATGAGGCATGTGACCTTCAGCTCCATGGTTGTGGCACCCCGTAGTGTTTGACATTACCAAAACCTTGGTGCACTTACTCAGGGACTCATTGACAATTGGAGTTATGAAGTGCAGCACGTTTTGATAGAAGGTAATATAGTTGTGATGTGGCAGTTTTCCTATTTTGCTAGCTTGTGAGTATAATTTGGTTAGTTTTTGAGAAATCCAAAGTTTCCTTTTAGTAACTTGCTTTTGCCTTGCTTATACTGATCTGTAGGGTTGCAAAGGTATGCTTAAGTCATGGTTTAGCACATACTTTGGTATGCCACAGTTTGGTATGGTTCAGTACAATAGGAAAAAAAAGCTTTTTTTTCCTCCTGAACAGGGATTTTTCAACTGGTAACTTCACGATATAGTAATTAGGTCATTGTATATCGCCTTAATCATCCAATCTGAAATGTAAAAAGTGCTCTGCAGGCTGTGGGTCAAATGAAAATTTTGATAAGCTTCAAAATTGAGACATATTTCTTTTTTTGGCAAGAACAAATAAAACACTTTTCCCCACTACTTCCAAAGCAGTTTGTTTGTATGTGGTGCGCTGCACTCATGGCAACTTGCAGCAAAGTGGCCTCAGTTTGCAGGACAGCAGCTTGATGCACGCAATCATAAGGAATGCCAGTTAGCAAACAAAAAAACAAACAAAAACAAAAAAAAAACATGAGCACACTCTGAGAGAGATGACTACCTGTGACTAGGGAATCTGCTCCCTGTATTTTATACACTAATTTTTTTGATCCCTAAAACACTTGGCAGTTGAAGGGTGCAGCGTGATTTGAGAGCTCTGGGGCACATGTAAGCCTTAATAGGCTCAATGCTAAACAGCATATTGGACAGCATATTAATGGGTTTTTGGTTCATTACTTGTCATGTCATCATACTAAAAACTAACTGTTTTTCTGTCCTTGTTACAGCAATATTCAGAGGACAAAGGAAAGTAGCTAGCACATTAACCTTTTATTCCCAGTGCTCCACGTTGTTAGGAGCTTGGGGCAAAAAAAAGGCCTTGTCAATCAACAAGCTTGATGTTTGCAGGTGTTGGGGTTGATGTGCATGAAAGGCAATGTGCATCAAGGGACTTGGACCCCTTTTATAACTGCTTGCAGTTCTAGTTGCTGTTTTAATCTCGTTAAGTCACCTTTTCTATTGCAATAAAATTTCCAACTTTGTCATCCATACTCCCATCATCCAAAGACATCATGAAACTTATTTTTTATTTGATTTTAATTAGTTTTTGGGAAAGAGTCTGCTTTTTTTTTCTTTCTTTCGTTTTGTAGCTTTTCATCAAAAACAGTAATTCAAACTAAAAAAAAAACTGCTCCTCCCATTTATGTTTTATCTCCAGAAATATTTTCTGTGCTTATCTGACATCAACAATAAATCCTCACTGTGTCAGAGGCAATCCCTGAGAAGACATTGTTTCTGCAGTCTGACATCTGATGCACAGATTAAATCAAACTCCTGGCCTGTATGTGTAAGATTGTATGCATTTCAACTGCTTCAACACAACAATAAAAATAAATAGGAGCTAGAAACATTCAGAGAGCAAACCTCTGCCAAGGCCATAAGGTCAGTGACGCCACCAAACTCTATGATGATCCAGACTGTGATCCGGTTCACTACCAAAATGTAATCACTTGTTTGTTGCGACAACTCCAGCGTTTCCTGAAAATATCACCAAAGTCTGTTGATTAGTTTTTAAGCAATCTTGCTAACAGACAGGGGGACAGACATACAAACCAACACCATGAAACACAACCTCCTTTGCAAAGATAAAAATACCCAAACAGTCTTGCTTGTTCATAGCCAGCTCAAATGTCTGGATTTTACGTGGCTTCAGGGTTGGTAGACTGTTAACAGGACAGATCCAAATTCATCTTTTAGTTGGATAAAAACATCATCACAATCACATCACCGTTCAGTCACTACAGGGGCAGTTCATTTTCGACTTCTATCTCTGCTTGTATTTAGTGCGATTTTAGGATAAGTGAAATTTTAAAATAAACCTAAACAAGGTGTTAACAAAGGGGACATCTGTGACCTTGACATTTGACCCTGTGACCTTGAAATCAATGAGGATCATCCTTGACCAATGAGGTGTCCAGCTGTGCAGTTTGACTTTCCTTTTTTCTTTTTTTTTGTGACAACCGCACCATTTCATGACAATGATATCAAAATCTGTTCATTGGTTTTTAAGTCATCTTGCTAATTGCCTTTGTTTTACGTCAGTTAAAGAAAGACGAGGATCTTTGTGTGCAGTTCCATCCATGGCCTAAAAAGTTGAATGACATTTCTTAATTTGCCATGAAAAGACAATGAAATGTCAAATTCTTTTCACTTACACCAAACAAGCTATAAAGAAGGAAAAAGGTTGTTGAAATTTCAGAGTAAAATAGATGTATTTACAATTGCCTTAAACACTGGTTGAAGATCCTACTATGTTTTTCATGACCTACCAGAACATTGTTGGATTGTGGAAAATTTGGAAAACTCCTTTCAGTGTGAAGGTAACTATGGCTATGCTACACTCACCAAATCCTTGTCTCTGCTGTCCTGCATCCTCGCCATGCTCTACTTACTCACTCGGACATGACTCACTTGGACTACATCATGTTGTAACGATAGCATGAAACTACCACCATGGTTATTTCAATGACCTTGTCAGAATCACAGTTGCAGCAGACAAGCTACAACTGTAGTTCTTTATAACCTGCTTCAAATTGTTGACCTCCAAACCAGTGTGTAAGGGCCTCGTGTCATTGATATGCTGCCACCACGCTGTATCCAGGACCCCAATATATTGCAACTACCACGGCAAACCACTAGAACCTTGCTATGGAGGTTTTGAGCATGTTCAAAAACCCTCATGAATCATGCTTTATCATATGTAATGGGAAGCCTACTGCATTATTTCATGCTTAAAAACCTCACCAAAATCCTGCAAAGCCCATCCATGTTCCAGCTTATTATTTAAAATTGTAGTGGCGTCATCATCTAGTGTGAAGAGGGTTTTAGGGAACTATTGTGCCCTTGTGATCAATGATCTGTGGAATAACCAATTCATTTTGAGTGAAGTGGGCTGTTTTGTCCTTACTAATTAAAAAAGAGGATAGGTGTGTCGTGATTAAATAGAGAATTCAAGAGGAGTGTGCTGTGGCTGTAGTGAAGGCTAGCCGCAATTTCAGCCTGGCAGACTCACCCAGCTGTCCAGCATTACTCATCTCGGCTCCTCGCTCCCAGCTGCCAAATTGCGTCCAGGTGCAGGATATAAGGCTCCCCGTCCACGGCTCCTCCTGCTCGCCAGCCAAGTCTCGTCCCACCGCCTCCCCGATCTCCACCCTCCTTCGTGTGCTCCTCTGGACTCCCCTTCCTCATCCTCCACGCCACCACCAGCTCCGGGTCCCGGGGGATGACTACCCTAATCTCTCACCCTACTTCGATCATTCAAGCTCACAGCGGTTCTCTGCAAACTCGTCTTCTGCCGGGGCCCGAGCGCCAAAGACCTCTAGCCAATAAAACACTCTAATTGTCTTTATCTCTCCGTGTGAGTCTCCAGGTTGAAATTAGGTCAGTGCAAAGTATGAACCATTAGGTGTGAACATTTGCACTTTAAAGTGTTTATCTCTTTCCTACTTACTAACAAAACAGTAGTCACAATGTTTGATCAAACAATTTAAAGCCATTTCAGTTTTAGGCTCTAACACAACAAACTGATGTCATGGAGGTTGAACATTGTTGTATAGTACTGTTGGCTCAAAGTACACTTTTACAATTTGTAGACAAATACAACTCACAAGGTATATTATTTTATTTCTTACCTTACTGATACTTCACTGGCATTTTTGATTGTGCAGTTTTACAAGTAGACGAAAAAAGAAGTACTTGTTTTAGAAAAGACCGGGCAAAGCACTTGGTGACCAGAATAACGAGCTGTGATGCTAATCACACAGTTTATTGAAACAATGTTTGACATCAAGAAGTGGGTACTGATTGACAGTGAAGACAATAATGGTTCATATATATGTGTCAATAGCTCAGCGAGCACTCAAACATTTGTCAAGTTAAAATGGGCCGACATTTAAAAAGACACACACTCAGAGTAATTAAAGCTGAATTTATAAGTTTAGCTTCAGAAAATGACAGTGAGTATCTTCACTAGTTTACCAAATTTGACATATGACATGCTTAAAAATACACTTTAACAATGCATATTTTATTTCATATAAACAGTGTCTGTGTGTGTGTTTTTTGTGACTGTGTGTAGCCTTTGGTCGATGCCTGCTTGGGTCACGTTTTTTGAACACTGTGTACAACTTTGAAAATTAAATTTATGAAAAACTTTACAGTTAATAGCCCACAGGGTTAGATCCCACATGACACAAAAACTTGCACCAACACCTGTTCCTCTGTGGTCTTTGAGTCATATACACCGCATTTGTTTGCAATGAATATTAATATTGATAAACAATTGTTATGGTTATTTTATAAAGATTTTCTTTAAACCACTTAAGTGTTGAACATAAAGTGTCACTCAAAATAGGTTTTGTTAAAAGTAAACCAGGGGAAGTTTTAATGAAATATGATGTCCACAGTACAGCCTTCATTGGTCCCGGGGGTCCTACGGGTCCCAACGCTAACCTCTTCGGAGTGGTGTCTGTGGGTACGTTTTAGAAGAAAGACTTAGTAGCCTGAGACCAGAGTCTCTCAGCAATCTACTCTTTCTCCACAGCAATCTTTAATAAGACAGATGTCTCTGTTTCATTTAACTCTTAGTTTGAGTTGTTTTCTGAGTCACCTGTTAATGTTCAATATGTCTGAATGTATTTCTTTGAAACAATTTTTATCTGCTTTTAAGAACTTGTTCATATTTAATATGATATGGGCACATTTGTATTGTAGAGTTGTTTTTGTGTTTTATAACTGCACAGATATTTGGACATCTAATTTTTTTTTTTCCCTCCATTTGCATGACCATTTGTGATTGGAAGCAAAGACATTTTTGTTGAATATACTACGTTTATTTTTATTCTGCTCTCGTTCTACTATAATAAAACATTAAATGTATATAAACTTATTTCATCATATATCAATTAGAGGGTCTGCTGGTGCGGGCGGGAGTGACAGAGATGGTCAGAAATGACGGTCAGAAATTCAACCGGATTAAAAAAATTGTCCCACGCAGAGCTCTAGTCCTCAGTCCAGTCACCAGTTCCATTTCCTTACCCTATAAAACCAAGTGAACAAAAATGAATAAATATTACACGCGTATAGAGGGTAATTGTATGAATTTTCATTCAGAGAAGCAAAGGATCCTCTTCTCTGAACAACTGCATAAGAAAACCTAACATTTTTGTACTGTATCTGCTCAGTAAATGTACAGTTCAATCTTAAAAATAAATAAAAACAGCTGGAAAGTAAAAGATTTGTAACAAACTGTATTTAGCAGTACATATATTGAGACTCTCATCGCCTGGTGCTAAAATTCTTTAAATTGTTTTTATTTTTCCTCAGAATGCTACACTCACTACACCAGGGATCCAGCTGTGTAAAGACTTCTGGTCGTATAAGCCTGAAGTCCTCTGAACTCGCAAAAAAAATATTTGCAGCCTTCCCCCAGATCTATTTCTTGCAACAGTCCTCTGAGCTCCACAGGAAGCGCCTTCAACCTCATGGTTTGGATTTTGCACTGATTTTCAGCTTCTGTGTGTCTTCTTAAATCATGCTCAATAAACGGAATTCACCACAGGTGGACTCAAGGTAAGGTGCAGAAAAATGAGGTGAATTTCAAGAGTTTTTGCAAAAGGTTTAAATATGTATGTACACACTATATTTCATTTTACAAAATTGAATAACAATTTCTTTTCACTGTCATTAAGGGGTACTAATTATAGATTAATGAGGAATAAATCAATTTAAACAACAGTAGCAGCATAACTAAATTGTAAAAAGTGAAGCTCTGAATATAAGTACTCCAACTTATAATCTAAATGCATTTAAATGGTTGGACTTTTGGCCTTCATGACCAGAAACTGAAATATGTATCTCAACATGTGGCAAAAACAGCATTTTTTTCTGTGTTTTGGAGTGAAATACAGAAATGTCTGCAGTCACTTCTGTAAAGATTTTTGACACCATGAAAGAAAAAAACGGAGCTGAACTTTATCCAATGTTTAGACTCTTTCTAAAGAAATCTATGTATATTTAGTTTTAGATTACTGTTTAGCTGCATTTTGAAACATACATTTAAAGAAAAAACACTTGCATTGTAAAAAAAAAAATGTTTCAATATAGATTTTAACCATTGAAGTTTCAATTCATTAAAATGTTCAAAATGCACATTTGTTTGTGCCATTAAAAATAAATAGGAAAAATCTAACTTTTTAGCTGTTTTCCCACATGCACTACATGTTTCAGGTACTGCACAAAGTCCTCCATTTGAGGTGTCTACCGTGTGTCTTCTTCTTCGGTTCTTTGTGGAAAGTTTGCCCTTCGTTCTGATTCCAGCGTAGTTTGAAGTCTGATAATCCATCAGTTTCCAGCTTATCATGCAACTAAATGAAAAAGGAAAAAAAAAATTGTGATAAATGATGATTGTTTACACACTTTCATATTCTAATTTTAGTAGGAATAAGATTTTATTAAATCTGAGACAAAACTTCAAACAGCAGTTGTGTAGAGGTGAGGCTCATGGTACCTGCTCTAAGATCTGCTGCTGAATGACAGGATCGTTCAGGTCCGTCTCAGACTGGAGACGCAGCTTGAATCTCCTCCTCAGTGGAATCAGTTTTTCGCAGATGAACTCGAGCTCTGTGTCACAGTGGACATCCCACCACGTTCCCGTGGTTGTGTCGACCGCTGCACATGAAGCTGGGGTACTGCCACTGTTGTCAGGTTGGCTCTCGTACCAGTTTTTAAATGTTGCGAGGCTCTCGTCAGACCAGTTAGTCCAGAAATTTCTGCGAAGGCCGATCCAGACGTTTCGCGCCAGCATCGGGTGGATTTTTTCATTCTCAGTCAAGTTCCTCACAGTGACTAGATCAGTGTATTTGGACAAACAGTAGTTCCTAGCAACATCCCAAGTCATGAAAGTGTCCACTAAAATGTATTTGGAAGGGCCTTGCTCTAAAAGAAAAAGACAAAAGAACATTAAATAAATAAAGCTGTAGAATTACCAACATCTTTATGTATTTAAAACTGACAGCAGCTCACAGTCCCATGAGAGTAACTCTGTTTTTGTCTTTTTTATTTTTTACCTCTGCATGTCATTTTTTAAATTTAAATCTGAAAGTTTTTGTTCAATTGTTTGCACCTCTTCAGATGTGCAACACTCAGTGCAGTTCTTCTTTTAAATGGTCCTGCAAAAACACTGACCTATAGCAGAAACGGCACATGCAAAAACGTAACTAAAAGGTTCCTGTCATATCTAAGCATCTTTTGAAGTTGAAATATGAATATGAAATATCTGCAATGATTGGCTTTTGTTTAGTTGCATGGATAACTGAATCTGCCCACTGTTTTTTTTTTTGTTTGTTTGTTTACAATGCGCAACAACTTACAACAATCGGGATGAGCACAACAGACCGAAAGAACACCCTCCACCCCACATCCTGCACAACTGGCACTTACACGGGCAATGACATCGCAGTTACCAATTCTGCTTGTTATAAACAATTTTGTCCTATTTTCTTTTCTTAATTCGCTTGAAAATATTGACAGTTGCAAGTTGAAGTTTTTTGAGCCTGTTCAGAAAGTGTAGCTGCTTATTTCAGCTCACTCCCGTTTTTTGTGTCTCCGCCTGCTAAACGAAAATGTGCGAAACGAAAAGTTTGTTCGGTTGCAGCAAAACAGCAGGATGGCAAGGCATGCATGATCTGCCCGACTCTGCCTTTGACTTGCCAGTACTTGTTGCTTTGTTGGTTGGGTTGGTTACTTTCTTTGGTCATGCTGAAGGAAAAAAAATTATAAAATAAAAACATGAAATACTGCACTTCCCCCTCACCCTCTTCACAGGTAACACCATCCATCCATCCATCTATCCATTTTTCTTTACTTGCTTTTCGGTGCCGGGTCTCAGGGAGCTGGTGTCTATCTCCAGCCAACACTGTGCGAGAGGCGGGGGACACCCTGGACTGGTACAAGTCCATCGCAGGGACACATAGAGACAAAACAAGACGAACAACCATCTACACTCTCATTCACACCTCGGGATAATTTGGAGTAACTGCCAAACTAAACTGATTTGTGAAATGACCAGTGTTGCCAGATATAAAAATGAAAAAGTAAAATAACAGTATTTCAATATAAAGTGGCTTCTCTATCCTTCATTATAAGGCCGTAGAGGTGCTGCTGGGTGGTTCACTTCTTTTGGGATTTTATTTGTAACTGCTTGTTCTGGTTGTTTTTCTTGCAAGTTCTGGCAACACTGGATACCAAGTGTGAGCACACTTACTTTACGTTTTTTTTTTTTTTAAATTTTGTTTACTTAAAAATTTTTTATGCCTTGTCTCAAAAATCATCGTACCATCAAAGCAGACAAAGGGACGATCCGTCTCACAGATTTCATCACGCCAAAAACCAACCCAGTTCATCACCACGCAGCTCTGCTTGCCACCTATGTTGTTCGGCTCATTGCGTTCCCAGCGAAAGAAACTGTTTTCACGGTCAAATTTGCCATCACCCATGGTCCACATCCAGCTCTTCGTATCGTCATAAAGCCCAATCCAAGCTAATTTTCCAGGCTCCTGAGTTTCAAGCAGCAGCCGGATGTTTTCTTCTTTGCTTTCTACAGTAGCCAGGTCGGTGTACACCTCTCTGCAGAACGTCTGAGCTCCAGCCCATGTCTTTGGGCTGTTCACGTAGTGGTACTCTCTGACCATGTTTGTAGACAGAACATAAAGCCCTGAGAGAAAGAAAGCTGTAATTACTATTTGAAATCTTAGCCTATTTTAGTCTATTATTACATATTTTAACATTTAAGGTATGTCTTGAACTGATTCGTGCTGTGCAAATAAAACATGTAAATTATTTGGACTGTCACTCCAACATGCAACTTGCAGAGACTAACCTGAGAAAGTGAGGACAAGCAGCACTGTTCCCTTCATCCTGAAAAACTAAAAAATTCCCAAAACAGTTAATCTTTTTCTAGTCAAATCTTACAAAAACAGGCCTTTTAGCAGCAACACTGACAAAAAAACGGTTTCGGACTGGACGTAAATGTGACTAAAAAATATTGCCAAACACTGCAACCAAAGTGTTTCTAAATATTTAAGCACCACTGATTTCCAACTTGGGAAAAATGAAAGTGATGGAAATTCACCAATAAAGAAAAGCCAAATCATAGCATTAGACCTACCTGGACTTGGACAAGTCCCAGCTGTGGTTTGTTGCTGCCTTGCTTGAGTTTGTAACCTGATCAGTCACCTCCTAACTTTTATTCCACACCTGCCTTCCGAGTCTAGGTTATGCAAACTCAAACGCACTTATTTGCTGCTTTCATTTAAAAGAGGAAACATCGCATATAAATTGAGCTTGTTACATTGAGTATTTGACTTTAAACTCAAACATTAGGAAAATATCACTTATTTAACTATTGATGAATGAGGGCTGAATCTGAATCTATAGATCTCAAGCAGCTTACATCAGAGAATATTTGTGATCTATGTTTATCCCACATGTGGTACCTCATGCTTCCTTTGTTAGTTTATCGTCATGTTGCGTAAGTCCGGTTAAAAGTGGGATTTGTTCCCCTAAAATCAGCAAATAGTTGTCTCATGCCCATCAATAGGATGTACAAATTGTCAGGAGACAAACCATATGAGGACAGCGAAAACTTTGGAATCAACATTACTGATTTCATTTCTAATTAACCTCAGTTTCTATGTGAAGAGACAGGACTGGAGCCACAACAGTCCAGTACCGGCTGGCATTACTTGTGATTTCAGTTCTGTGCTGCATCTGCATTCACCAGTGTTAAGTCTCTGGATTGTGGATTAAACCTCAGAGCTTGTCACAGTGTGCAGGCCATACAGTCCTTATTAACATAGGCATTCACTTCACCCGTATCAGATCTGAGTTTCCTCTGATTTGTTTATTTGCTTTGACTTTTATGCTTCGTTGCTAATAGTGGTTTCGGAAATCCTGAAGTAATTATGTAAACCCATCTTTGTCACCTCATTTGCTGTGTGAAAAGTCAGACTCTTATTTTCATGCATGCATAAGGTGGGGGAAGTGAGGCGTGTGTCCTTTAGCTCCGGGGTTGTTCAGACTATCATGTAAATAAATGATAAGTGATAAACAGCTCACAACCATTACAGGCACAAGTATTAAATACTGATTTTATAGTATTAAAAAATTTCATGTTCACAGTACAGTGACTTGGCGCACGACTTGAACTGATAAAAGTGCAATAACCAACACCTGACAGCTCAAACTTTAGATTTAAATCGTCAAATAATATTAAAGCCCTAACAGCTGTCAAAATACGCATTTTTCAAAAAAATTTTTTGCGTGTACCATCTCTGATATTAAATAAATACTAAATACCCATCATTCACTACCACATTATTTGTAATAAATCACCAAAATCAGCAGAGTCATGTTTTGTTGGCAACAATTACAAGTCTTTGTTTACATTTAATTGTCGGCAAGTACACTTCGGACAGTCTCGGCACGAGACGGATATCAAGTTGGTAAAATAATCCCCAGATGTAAACAGAGTCAGAGGGAGAACATAGGAATCAGAGACAGCAGGTTGAAAAGCTGTGTGGTTTTTGAGATAGAGTTGGGGTTTTTTAAGCCTGAAAAATGACAAACAACAGTTTGGCTGGCTATTAGCCTAGCCTTGCAAAAGACTTTTACCTTTTTTCTCCATACCCTGTGCTCCACGACTGATGTCACGGCTGATATGGTGCTAACTATTGACAGGTTTCGCAAAATATCCCTTTAAAAAGGACTAGATTATCCCATTAGGGAGCCAGTTTCTGCTTCCTTTTTCCCTTTGTTGTGTTTGATCTTTCTTCTTCCAGCACAGATCCTAAGTAATACCCTGCATTATCTTGCTTGTTACCTTGAATGCATCATATCGACAGGGCTGGCATTCAATATCTGTACTTGAGCCAGAACAGATGGGGAAGCAGAGTGTGTGACCTTTAACTCCTGGACCATTCATCGTCTGAGTCAAGGCCTCCAGTTACAGATGGTCTAAATCTCAAGGCTGAAGGGCACTGAGCAGATGGGCAGAGCTGTTTCTCAGGAAACGTGAACTTCACGAGTGTTTGTTTAGACCAGTGAAATCATCTTAGGCTCCATCTACTGGCCGTTGTGTGGATTTGCTCCATTTATACTGACACCACTGTGACTTTATCACCAAACACTGCTTCTCCTGCAACTCGGTAATTTGCATGTAAGTAGTCCAGTTAATTAACGTTATAGTTCAGATCTTTTAAGGTGGGGTAGAGTGGCAAGGTTATGCACAAAAAAATCTCACTCACTGAAGGTAGCTGTTTGAACAACATCAGTTTGGAGAAACTGGATTCATGAGACAACAGCTAGTCCAAACACAGCCAAGACCAAAGTGAATTTCTGCTGTCTTAAATGATCCGAACTTTCCTTTTAAAGGTGAAATCCCCCTTTTTAGGTGTGCTCTCTTCAGTCAAATCATACAAAAAACAAACAATAACAAAAAGTCAAGTTTTGTGTTCATGGAAGATTTTGCATTTGTTTGTATTTCTGTCTTTAGTAGGACATTCTATTGATTTCCATGAATTTGCATAAGTTAACCCAACTCCTAAACATTCCCAGTACACTAACCATTAACCCCAAAATGATGTTACGTAGTATATAATGTTATTATCTCTATGGACTGTGTGAACAGCATTCACAAGATGTGCCCAAAAATGTCTTGAAATGTTTGTAGTGGATTTCACTTACCTCAAGTGAGGCTGCAGTCTTGACACTTGAATTTTAAACTTGTTTAGAAAATTTGTTTGACAAATTTTGCCTCAAAATAAATGTAAGTTTTTCCCACTTTATTAAATACAGACAGACAGACAGACAGACAGACAGACAGACAGACAGACAGACAGACAGACAGACAGACAGACAGACAGACAGACAGACAGACAGATAGATAGATAGATAGATAGATAGATAGATAGATAGATAGATAGATAGATAGATAGATAGATAGATAGATAGATAGATAGATAGATAGATAGATAGATAGATAGATAGATAGATAGATAGATAGATAGATAGATAGATAGATAGATAGATAGATAGATAGTTTAAACAATACAAAGAAGATAAGAAAAATTTGTCAAAAATTCAGTCTGTAAGCCACAAAAGCAAGGTTTAACCCTCTTGTGGACTTTGTGTCAAAGTTACAAGGGCATCTCTACCTCTCTCTCTCTTTCTTTCTTTTTCTCTCTTAAGGGCTTCAGGATGGTTAAAGAAATAATGAATATTTGTGGTTTTCCAATAAAGTAGTTGGGAAATAACCCTTGCCAGGAACAAAAATCATGTTACACAGTGTGATTTTAGAGTGTTGTATTCTGACATCTGCTCAGGAGCTCTTTTTATGACAGAAAACATCCAAGCCTACAGCTTCAAATGTCAAGGTCTAAAAACCATACTGATGATCAGTAATAATTATGTTTTAAAAACTAGTTCAAATCTGCCTTTCTTCATTTCAAAAGTGTACTCCAGCAGATTAAATCACACGCATAGAGGCAACTGCTGAGGTGGGAACAATAATATGTATGGCCTAGAAAACGGTTTTGCTAAGTTGGCTGTGATTGGTCACTTGGTCGCAAACACTCAGCAATCAGTGATACTGCAACTAAAATGTCTGCCTATTTTCTTGAAAATTTGAGTTGCCAACTAGTTTACAACAGTTACAGCCCAGTTGGATACTAAACCAGCAGTCCCCTTAAGCAGTGCTTCAAACAGAAGCTGATTGTAAACAACAAGAAAATTGTAATCAAATGTCTGAGGAAGAAAGTGACGTTAGTGTGTGGTGAATGAAGGGAAATAGATGTGCTCCCTGAATAATCTGCTACAGAGTTGGTGTGGAAATCAACCAATCCTTTGAAAGATTGATGCAGGAGCAGCATGCACAAAAGTCGGAAAAGCTAAAAAGCAAGTGTGTGCATGTGTATGTGCATACACTTAAATAACCACATACTGTATTTCAGTGTGTATTCTTTGTGTTGTTCACTAATTGTGCTGTGAATGGTATCATTTGTCTTTTTTTTTTTACTTAAAGGCTTCATTTTAATCTGACAGCAGATGGCGATGTTGCCTTCAACATCCAGCACAATTCCCTTGCCACTCGCCTCCTCCTCGTCCTCCTCCACCTCGTCTTCCTCCAGCCTGGCGGATCGCAACAGGATCTTTTTGCCATGCTGGTCACGCCCCACACAGATATCAGCCTGTTTCTCCAACACATGCAGTGTCACATCTCTCATAAAAACATGTGCAAATGTACCCATGACATCTCAAAGCGTGCACACCGTCCTGCATGTTAAACCCATGAATTTTTTTCAATTCACGTCCAAGCTGCAGCTCTAAAACATCCATTTTTAAAAGAAAGTTAAAAGCCTCTGTAAGCTAAATGCTAAAGCATTAGCCCACCAGTCCTGTTTTTGACTATAATTACAGTAATCAGTGAGTCAGAGGCTTGATGGCAGAAACACAGGTGGAAAACAAACTGGTTCATTGTAATTGATCTGGTATTACTGCAGTCCGGAGCAAGCTGGTTGGAATTAGTGGCCGCCTGAGGATGCAAGCTGTATTTGTACAATTAGATTTAGAATATATGTGTTTGTAATCAAACCTGTCACAGTTGCAGCATTCCTAACCAGAGCACTAAATCCAAATGGCTGATGATACATAGATTTATCAGCTGTAAAATCTACCAGTTGATGATCTCTAAAATGCAGGCGTGAGACCTTGTGATGCACACAAGCACCACTCCCACCCCCCAGCAAAACCAATCATAAAAGCTGCACTTATTGGTTGCTCAGTGGTTGCATCTGGTTTTCTGGAAATTAATGGCTTTTTACTTCGCCCAAGAAGAGTGTGGAGAGCGCCACTACGCCAACAACAAGAGCTTGGTTATTTATTGAGGGGAAAAAAAATACCATTACACACACACACATGCAGAAATGCACACGTACACATTGAAGCACCATCTCCCTACGTGTGGGAGACAGAGAGACCATCACCATGGAAACAAACGTCACGTAGCCTAGTCTCCCACCATCCACCACCACCCTCCCCAATATGAACTCACCCCCCCCC
>NC_051434.1:17874809-17908774 GCF_001649575.2 Kryptolebias marmoratus
CCCCCCCCCCCCCACTTCTCTCTCTGTTGCTGCCTGTCTACATGCTCCTCCATTTCTCCTCCTCTGTTTCTCAACATCATCCATCTTCCAAAACACCTCCCCACCCCCCACTATTTTTTCCCTCTTCTTGTTGCCTCCATTAGATTTCATGAAATCTTTCTGCACCATGCATACAGCATCTCCCTCCTCGTATTATTATTATGTTGTTTTCATATCAAAGAACCCCCATATGAGCGCCTATGAATTTAGTCGGGACTGTGTGGGTTTGTGCATGTGATGGGAGACATGAAGTCAGTCTGTGAGATGGAACCTGCATGGGGGGAGGGGACGCCAGGCCAGACTAATGTGATATAAATTAACCTTAATCTTAGTAAGAATGTCTCCTCGGTCACTTTTTTTCATGGAACTGATCCATCCTTAATCAAGATCAAAATATATAACACATCAACAGAAATCTAAAACAATAGGAGTCTCCACCAATCAAACTGCTTAATTCTTTATTTGTATTTTGCTCAAGGCTACCCATTTGTTTTTTTCAGCAGTTTCTTTTTTCATCTTTAGATCTTCAATCTCCACATCCCAGTTTGCCCATAGCATGCTGGGAGCTGCTGTCCTTCTACAACATTCTGCTGCTGCCCTACAGACCCATGGCTGTTGTACTGTGTTCTTGAGAGGTTCTAGCTGATCCTCTCAAGTTTGTACCTCTGATGTTTACATCCATGCTGTTAGGCCACAGAAAGGATAGTGCTTTTAGTATGTTTGCACAGTTAAGCTGAGCTACGGCTGTACGGCTCCAACTGGCTATTTAATTGGACTGCTCTCCTTGTGCCAGTATCCAAGCATGGGAGGGGAATTAATTTATTGACAAAAGTACATCCAGTTGTGTTGCACTAGGTAAAAAAGGGTCCAATTTAGGCTTGTTTGTGTTGGGCCTTTTACAGTTGACCTATTACATTACAGATAAACAATGTAGCTGGCAGCGGCTGCAGGCTGGTGAGCTGCTTGGTGCTGTCACCTCACAGCAAGAAGGTCTCTGGTACAGATCTCACTTTGCCTGAGCCTTTTTCTGTGATGTTTGCATGTTGTCCCCATGCATGTGTGGATTTTTTTTTTCCAGCCACTCTGTTCTAAACTGACTTGAGGACTGAGTGTGTACATGCATGGATGTTTTTTTTTTTGGTTGTTTCTCAGTTGGCCCTGCCGTGGTTTGGAAACCTGTTCACAGTGTACCAGGCACCAGCTTTCCCTGTGGGCCTGAACATGAAGCCCTCAAAAGAGAGAGCGATAGAGAGAGGTAGAGAAGCCCTTGTCCTTGTAAGAGTCAAGAAGATGAAGTAAACGAGTGATTGGGTGCAGCTGACAACTGAAGATGGCATCAGATGTTTTTTGGTCCATAATTCATTTAACAGGAAGTGTATTCCTCCATGTCATTGGGAATTCTGTTTGTACCAGATCCTTCTTTTTTATACATCTTTTAAAGCTGTTAACCCATGATGAAAACTGTTGAGTACACACTGAGGGGACTCCTGGTCAAATAGTACATCCACAAATTGTATGACTTTGTAGCTTTGATCATATATTATACCTGATATCTTTTGGGTCCAAAAGAAAACACCTTTGCCCATTTTGTACCCATTTTTTGTGTATTTTTTACCCATCTTGGCCACTGGTCCAATGTTGATGATTTAATCTACTGGAGTACACTTTTGAAATGAAGGCAGGCAAATCTGGACCACGGTTGTTGTTATTATTATCATTGGTATTATTATTATTACTGGCATGGTTAGGGGTGAGAATTTGAGGCCAACACCAAAGATGTATTTTGATATCATGACAGAAGAAAATTTAAAATAAAGTTTTATTCAAATCACGCATCAAGTTCCTAAAATAATATCACAATTTAAGCTATTTGCCTAAAAACATAAGCAGACCAGGTTGTGTTTTTTTCTGTATTTCATACAAGCAGCATCAACTACAACACACATGAACTGTTAAGAGTCTGCCTCGCATTATTATTTGACGGGGATGAGTGATTCTGTGTGCCTCAATGTAGATGATTTAATGAGCTTTGCTGTATCATACTGGATAAAGAATTTAGGGTAATTAAAATGTACCTAATATAGTAGTTATAATTTGCAAACCTGACACATTGATACATATTAAGCTGCTGTGGCGTAACATCCTAATAGCTTGATTGGACTGTAGCAGCGTAGTTCAGAGCATCACTGTCTTTGGTGATGGATTGTTCTGATCCCAGAAACTCTGGAGATGAAGACATACCCGAGGCTCTAGCTGGATGAATAAACACTTAGCCAGAATTGCTTTGTTTTAGTCCATGTAAACCCGAATGAAAAGATTTGCATTGAAATTAGAGTATATGTTCAGTAACAGTGGGTGTTCAGATTCATTAAAGCTCCAGTTTGCAGGTCAGTTTTGCATGTCAGGCTCTTGGAGTGTGACATTTTATTGTCCCTGTCTATGAACAAAAGGTTTATCTGCCTGTTTCCTACAAACATTTTCCACAAACATCCAGACTGTATATACATTAAAAACATGTACAGTACATACACATAAATACCCTGCCACTTAAAATCAAATCGTGTAACTATGTTTCTCGAATTACAGGTAGTCATGAATCAGTGAATTACCTGTAAATTTGGTAAGAAACTTAAGATATTAAATATGACTAATATAAATATAAAATTTAAATAGATTGTTATAAATATAAATAAAGATGAAAAATAAACAGGCTAAGTAGGCCTAAATAGTTAATTATGATTGCAATACTGACTCCAGATGCAATATTGGTACATATATAAGATACACTCTACTTAACCTGTGATGTTATATTTAGACCTTTTAGCCTAACATGCCATCTAGCTGTGTACCTGTCAGATAGCTAAATTACTGTTCTGCCTTTTTCACAAACAAATGTATCTTTCCTGGATTCCACAATTAGAAAACTCAGACAATCAGTTTATTTCTGAATGATTTTAAAGGCAGTTCACGGTTTCTGCCTCTACATAGGTTCTTGTTTTGAAGAAATGTTGTGCCAACTGATTTGCCACCATCTACATTTGTACAATTCTTCACTCAGTGACAGCAGGGACTCACAAATGATGTCAAATTCCTGGTGAGAAGTAATTTTTTGGAGTAGTTGACAAACCAACTTGTCAGCACATTATTATCACCTGTGAGACTGGAGGGTGGACTGTAAAACTGTGGACTAATAAATCAAATGCTGGGTCGTAGTTGACCCAAAAACTGTACATCTGTGTGTTTGGTGTGTCCAGCTCCCAACAGATTTGTGCAGGTGGCTGAGGAAACCATACAAAAGCCCTTAAAATCTTCATACAGCAATAGTTAGAGAACAAAATCCATACTTAGTGGTTGTACAACAGATAGAAATTGTGAAGACCAAATGCAAACTGAGAAAGTTAGGGATGGAGGCCTGAGCAGCTTCTAAAACAACCAGAGTTATATTGGTAACCTTCACAGGATCCTTGGTTGATTGATTTGTGTACATTTCTGGAGAGCCGAGAATCACGACTAACAGCTGCCTCAGTTTTGACCTGACACTTATACAAACATTCAGCAAAGTCACCTGGGATGAACAAATGAACTACCAACATTTATCATAGCTAGATTGAGTGTCTGTCACCTGCTGGTGTGCTTGTGCCATACCATACCTGCATTGTCCTGTGAGGAATATGCAAGTGAATAGTATAATTTAACCATGTTTGGAAGTTTGTGCACTGCCTAAACATGATGGAAATATATAACAACCTCAGCAACTAAGATTTAAATCAAAGTAGTTTTGTTTAAGGCGCCATATACACTACTTTTAAAGCTGAGATTTCTTTTGCTAAATTTGCACCATCCATTCACACACAGAAGTGTTTTTGATGAGAAAAAATGTGTTTTTGGAAACCCTTTTTCATAATGGAGATGTTTGAAAACGCTGTTTTTGGTGTACCCGTGTGGACATAAAAACCTATTTCTCACTTGCCCGCTATCACATCGTGCCCTAAAATCACAACAAAAAAGCTTTATTACAGTACTTTCTGTGTCTATATCTCTCTTTTTTGTAATTTAACCTTTATTTCACCAGGAAAGTCCCATTGAGATTAAAAACCTCTTTTCCAAGGGAGTCCTAGCCAAGAGGCAGCAAGGTTACAGGACAATAACAATTATATGATTTAAAATGCCATATAAAGAATTATTAAAAACAGTTACAATTTAAAGACGTCTTCTCAAGTGCTTTCAATCTAGTCTTAAAAGTGCTCAGTGAGATAAGTTCAGTTAGTTTTGAGTTTTTTTGCAACGTGTCCCATGCAAATGGAGCCGAGTAGACAAAAGCCCCTTTTCCCAATTCTGTGCGAACAAAAGGAACAAAGAGTCCGAACTGATCATTTGAGCGGAAAGAGTAAGAATCAGATGTTCTCCATGTGATTAAATCACAAATATAGGATGGCAACAGCCCAAAAATGGCATTATAAATGAAAATGTACCAATGAGCCAACCTCCTGGTGGACAGAGAAGGCCATCCCACTCGAGAATACAGTTCGCAATGGTGATTCAGGGCTTTACAGTTAGCAACAAACCTCAGAGAAGTATGATAAACAGTTTCAGATCATTTTAGTCCTGATCCTGTTGCCATTAAACTTTGATCGTGTGCTGAAAAGGTTACTAACTGAAAGGATACCGTAAACAATATCAAAGTAATAGCAAGTGTAAGTGGAGCCTCAAACAAGTACATTTCTTTTTGCTTCTATAGAACTGGAAATGTGGGTGGAGGTGGGCAATAAAATAATGCACTCGTTCTACAATCCAGTTTTGCAAACTGTGCACATGAAAACAGGCCGTGATTTTCAAAAACTGCTGCAAAATGCTCTCTGGTCACTTGGTCGCCAACACTCAGAATTCAGTAAGTCTGCAACTGAAAATTTGCTTCTTTTATTTTCTCCAACAGTCGCAGCTCAGTAAGATACTGGCTTTAATTAGTCTACTCCTCTGGTAGCACCTGTTCTTTTGTTTAGATAGTCTGTTGCTTGGTTTATTTTTGCTAATCCTGCTTTCTGTTCTCCCCTCACACCTGGTTCTAGTTTATGGCTGTCACATCTGCTCTTTGATTATTTGTTCCCTCAATATAAATTCAGCTTCACTTCCTTTATTTACTGTCAGATCCTTTGTTGGTGTACCAAAGTTGTCTCCTTGTTATCACTGTCTCTCATTTTCGCTGCACCTCGCTTTGTATGTGCTCTGTCTTTCTTTCTGATTCCTACTTTTTCAGAGCTGTCACTGTTCTAGGGTGTTAGCATGTAGTTTCATTCTAATGCAAAGGAAATCAATGCGATACATAAACCCACCAGTCATGCGGAGTTAGTTACTGGTTACATGTGATCTTTTACTGAGCATGCTGAATGGATTAGCTCATTAGGAATGCACTAGAGGACACACAAATAATCCAGAGATTGATTAGTTCTGTCTGTACAGTGTAGCCTCAAGAGTTATAGTCTGTCATTCTTTGGCAAGATCTTTTACCTTCCTAAAAGTGCAGCCCTGTCTTCCCGTACTTGATTTAATGTCACATTTTGTCACTTTACTAAAGAACAAAGTTCACCACAATCTGTCAGAGTTTAGTAATCAAGATTTCAATAGCTGAAATCATAAAGTCTACTAGAGTTTAGGGCAGGGGTGGGCCATCCTGGTCCTCGAGTGCCACTATCCTGCATGTTTTCCTTGTTTCCCTGCTCCAACACACCTGATTCAGTGGTTAAATTACCTCTTCATGCTCTGTAGACGCCTGTTAATCACCCATTGATTCAAATCAGGTGTGTTGGAGCAGAGAAACAAGTAAAACATGCAGGATAGTGGCCCTCGAGGACCAGGATTGCCCACCCCTGGTTTAGGGGGACACACACGAATATATATATATATATATATATATATATATATATATATATATATATATATATATATATATATATAAAGGCAACAGCTTGCTACCTGGTCACTGGTGGCCAAATATGATAAAATAAAAGACATGTTACGTTTAGGTCTTAGTGTACCAGTTATAACGTGCTTCTTAACACTAACAGATCCCTGACACAGTAGTAGGTAAGGATACACTTCATATCATTTGTAACTAGGGTTGTAACAGTACATTTATTTATACCAAACTGTTATGGTACAGACATCAGGGAAATATGTGGGCAGGCAGAAAAAGATTGCAATTAGTCACAGGCAAGCACTTTCATCTAGAAGAGCACTCACACATTTGTTTGTTTTTTAGCAACAGAGAAAGAGTAAGGAAAGACACCTTAAAGAACTTCACACCAAAGTAAAGCAAGAATGGCTACTTCAGATGATATGCAGGAAACTGAAGACTTGATCAATGCATCTAATCAGTCAAAAGTTTACTCAACTCCTGGCAACAAAGACGTTTGTCTCTTTCTCCAAACTCCAGGCTCTATGACTGATACCATGGCTGGAAACTATTAGACAGAACATCACTTCAAAGTTGACTAGACTATCCCTTTAACACAAATCCCCACATTATCTTTTTTTTCAAACAAGTTGAACCTTTATCACAATGGCATGTTCATTTGGATAGTATTAGATGAAAGACTTCCGTAGTGTTGATAAAGATGATGAGGTTCTTAGCTGTGTCACTGAAAGGACAAAACCAATGCAGGTTCTGCTTTTAGAGTAGGACAAGATTTTACTTGTCTTGGTTATGACAAAAGCTACACTTGTCTCGGATTTCAGAGTCATTATCAACAAACACTGGCTCCCTCGTAACATCTGTGGGTGGAAAAAAGCATTAAAGATAATATGATGTAGTGAGTTTCTCTACAAAACCCACTGTAAACAGTATAGTAACCAGCTGCTATCTTGACATGTAAACATTCATAAATATCCCAAAATATGCAAGAACAAAAATTCATACCCACATTGATCTGCTGCTCTGTTGACCTGTTGATCGCCAGCAGCCCATCCCTTAGCAGGTCACATGACTGGGTCACCCAGTGGGATGGCAGCTGTGTGGACTGGGAGGGCTACGGGTTCTGGGGGAAACGTGACGCAACGTGAGTTTCAGGCTGATCTGGGTCACAGAAAGAGCAAATGTGCAGTGAATGTGTATCAGATAGAAAGTGTATGTGTGTGTCTGTGTGGGCCATCTGTCCTGACAAGATTACTGGAGTCAGACAAGAAGTCAGACTGGACTAGATTAGAGTATGAATATAGGGCAGTAGGAAGAGGGAGAAAAACAGACAAGAAGGAGAAAAAAATGAAGGCAAACTGAGGAAATAAGATAAAAGGTCTGCAGAGATGATTCAGGTTCAGATATTCTCAGTAAAATACCCATAAAGTCATATCCATGAACATACTACATTTATTCATCCACGTTGTGTTTGTTATGCAGGTAGCATTTGAAGCTGATCGCACTCAGAAGACAAGAGCCTCAACTGAAAGCTGATTGCATCGCCATGGTAACCGGGTCCTACATTTTCTTCCCCTCATCCAGTTCATGTCAGTTTGAATGGCAGTCACTTTTATAATGCTCTCAAAGACATAAACGGGCTGATTTACGACTCTTTCTCACACACACACTCCTCAGAAACGCTAAAGCTTAGATCTCAAAATAGTTGTGTGTAGGTGTGTTGGGGTGTGCCCATGTTTCACTAAACATACATGAAGTAAACAAATTCTTTCCTACGTCACCGTTGCTGTTTTTTCCCCCTCCAAAGTCACTTCATTCATGCTTTCAGTTCACGTCACTAAATGACTACAAGCTGTCAACTTATTCTTGTCATTCAAACCCTTCATACACATGGTCACGCTCATGCAGCAGCAAAAAAACAAACAAAAAAACAAAACAAATGTATAATCATCATCATTTGACCACTGTTTTCTCCCAAGACGAGTGACGGGCTGCCAAAGAGTTCCCCTAGCTGTTGCCTTGGCAACGCTAAAGAATATTCCTTTGTGGCCATGACAACCAGTGATGCACATCCGGTGAGTTCAGTGGATTTTTATTTAGTCACCTAGCGGGAGGCCATTACATGTGTGTTGGCATTTGTGTCTGTACAAGTTTGCATGTGTTTAAATGCATTCAAGAGCTGCCATGTATTTGTGTTATATTGCTGGTACGTCTTTTGTTTTTTCTTTACAAAGCCCTAATCATATGTGTAGAAGAAAGCTTTGTCAGACAAAAAAAAAAAGTACAAAACAAAGTTGTTTTAAGTCATCTATTGAAATAGAAATTAATGCAAACAAAGGAACACTCTTGTGAAGACATATTTTGGACAGTTTTGAGAGAGGCATAAAAAAGATGACTTTGTCAAATGGAAAAGACCAACATCAAACAAAGGAGATAATCTCAAGTTCCACAAGTTAGGTACAGATAATGCCTATTAGAATCTAATCTCCAGACAGTTTCACATTAATTCTCACCTTCATGCTTGAGACTAAAGCATCTTGCATATGATCAAGGCCAACAAAGACGTTTGGAAGAAACTTGAACGCCTGCACTTGAGCTTCATCCGCAACCCAGAGGAAGGATTCCACTTTTTCCCAGTTAGCCTCAGACTTGGAGGAGCTGACTCTCTTCCTGGCCAGGAACCACCATAGTGCACATTAAAGGTCACCGTCTAAAGACACCAACCAAACCACTTCATCTGCAACAAGCAGAGGCAAGACTCTGATGTTCCCAAACCACCCAAGACACCCTCTTCTCTAGAACTGCACCTCAAGATCCATCATCCATCCAATAGTTTCAGAAAGGTCCAAAATGTGATGGTTACACTTTTAAAATATGTCAAGTGGAGTAGAAATTTTACATATTTTAATTCAGAGCCAGTTTATCACATTTCAGCACACTTTTTTTCCCCTGACTGTTTGTCATCCATCACACCTTCAATCAATGCGGCAAACAGCTAGGCCAAGGGTTAACTTAAAAAGGCAGTTTAATTGTGGTGAATAAAAAAACCCTCACAGGAAATCTTTTCAGTCAGAAATGTATGTCTAAGAAGGACTTTGTTCATTAATATTACATCCAGAAAAAAGGTTGAAAAACAAAAACAACTGGACTTCTATTCTGTCGCTGATTCTTCAGCGACAGAATAGAAGTCAAGTTGTTTTTGCTTTTTAATCTTTTTTAGGATTTACCATGTCCTGGATGACTGAGAATCTACACCAACATTAATAAAACATGCTTATTAGTCGTGTGCAGGTTACAGTGGTACTGTGATTAAAGCAGCAATCCAAAAATCATGACAGAAACAGAAAAACATCAAGCAAATAGAAATAAAAGGTGCCTCAAAGCTTATGCACTGGCACCATTAACAATGCTAAATGGAACAAATAACCCAACAAAGAGATGTCTGTACTGTATCAGCAACACAAAGAGATAGTTTTTGAGGGAACAAAGTGCTTCGGGGTTGATGGACAGAAACTGACATAGAGAAAATTGACCTTTTCAGCAACACCTGAGTGTGTTTGAGAATGTGTATGAAGGCCACATGTCACGTCTGCAGGGTTTGTCAGTACTCATATCACTTAACAAAAACCTACAGAAAGTGTTAGCTTCAAGCAAAGGGAAAATTCAAGTTTCGAGAATGAGCTTCAACATTTTTCCCTTCAGCTGCTTGCTATTTTTCTTCATCTTTCTCTTCGGTTTCGAGCTCACGCGCTTTCGCACAAACACTTCCCCCAACACCCGCAACCCCGCTGTGTGTGACGCTGAGAGTCCCTGACAGCCATATAAATAATCAATAAGTTCAGACTCCCACTGACGTGCGCGTTTTTCGCCAGAACCTCCTTTAAGCAACCTTCCGAGTGCCGAGCTCAAGCTTTGCGTACGTCACACCTCAACACTTGTGTCCAGTCCCTCAGGTTGACGATGACTTCTGAGGAATATGAGGAGGAAGACGGGGTGAAAGGAGTTGTTTTGTACAATGCAATTAAAAAGAAAAACAAAACAAAACAAAAAAACCCCCCAACAAACTCTAAAGGGCACACTAAATTAAATGTCAGCGAGAAGGCGTGGAGCAAGAAGAAATAGGATTTGATGAAAAGATAAGAGGCTTCTGGGTTTAACGTTGACGTGTCACCTATGTCATAATAATTTATAATGTTTATAAAATGTCTGCTTTATTTGTCACAATCAAGCCATAGTTTAATGGAATTAAGTTTGATTTGTCTGTTTTTTTAATTAATGTAATGATCTCCCATTAGCTGTGATGTGATAAGGTTGTGACCAGATTTTCCACTCCTCAATCAGAGATCAATCTTGCCATCCATGTATTTTCTTTCCCACTTTTCTGTTCAGGGTCTTGGCGAGCTGGTGCCTAAATCCAGCGGTTACTGGGTGAAAGGTGGAGTACAAGCTGGAAAGGTCAGAAGTCCATCACAGGTCCACATAGAGACAAACGAGACACACAACCATTCATGCTCTCACTCACACCTAGACAATTTAGAGTTATCGGTTAACCTAACATGCATGATTTCGGTCAGTGGGAGGAAACCGTAGTACCCAGAGTAAACCGACACATGCATGGTAAGGTCATGGATGAACTGGAGAAAACC
The DNA here is from genome assembly GCF_001649575.2 of Kryptolebias marmoratus. Lineage (NCBI taxonomy): Eukaryota > Metazoa > Chordata > Actinopteri > Cyprinodontiformes > Rivulidae > Kryptolebias > Kryptolebias marmoratus. The sequence continues at coordinate 17,885,403 of NC_051434.1, forward strand.
CTCTGAATGCACAGGAACTCTGGAAGAGTTTGTAGCTCTGGAAGACACTTGCAACCTTCTTGTTGTGAGGTGATAGCACTAACCACTGCATAAAGTTTTCGTTTTAAAATTACCCCGTGCAGCTCGTTTAGTCACTGTTAACTGATAAAGTTCCATAAATGATAAAACAGTTGTATATTGTCAGTGAAGCTAAGGCTACGTTCACACTGCAGGTCTTAATGCTCAATTCAAACTTTTTGCTGAGATCCACATTTTTTTGTGAGGTTGTTCACATTACAATTTAAATGTGACTGCCATCAGACTCCAGTGTGAACTGTGTATGGCTCTAAAGTGAGCCTCGTGCGCAGAAGAAGACATGATGTCACACGGCCCGGTTATGATACGACCCCTCAAGTTTAGCTTAAACAGAATTGTCACCCCAAATGCAAATTAAGTCCAAAACTTTACTTTCTTTGCACTGACTAGCTCCATCGACAGTCCAATTCCCACATTTCATCCTGTTGCTTCCCACCTACTCCGGCACAACATTGTGACATCTGTCAGACTTCAATGACGTAAAAGTTGGTCGAATTGTAGGATGGACTAGGTTTTCTTACTATTTTTTGCATCCTTACAGCGCTTTCATGTGCCCTCACCATGCTCCTTCCGTCAGTAGCACTTTTCCACAATGACGCTACCGCATATGCGGTCGGTTTCCAGAAGACGAAAACCATTCAGCAGCATGAGAAGATGCAGGTGAAGGTACTTTCTGTGCAGAACTTTGACCACGTCTATTCTTCTTCCTTCCTCTCCCAACCGACCTGATCACAATGAGAACAACTGCTTCTTGTTTTGCATCCTAAAAACTAATGAAGGACAGCTGAGGTGGAAAGTGGAAAGGGTGGACTGGTTGTTGCAGCCACATATTGAGAGCGTGCCACAATCTTACTGTAGCGAGAACAGCAGCGAGACACAGTGCATTCTCCACGACCAGGCCACACAGGTGAGCACAGGCCTCGTGTCAAAGATATGCTGACATCACTGTAATAAACTACCACCACCTCACTATGGACGTCATGAACATGCTCCAAACCCTCCGTGATCTATCACGCTCACTGCATTCTTAATAAGCACCTGGACACCTTTCCCAGGCCCTGCCAAAACCATTCACTTTCTGTTGGATTTTTAACTGTCGCTGCCCATTTTCCCTCCAGTGTAAAGGGGGCTCTACCTAATTGTTTTATTGAGGTAAACTTTTTTAGAAAACTTTATTTTTACAAAATGTTTTGTATTTTTGAAATACCAGAGAGCTCTCCAAGGCCTCTTTGATGTTTGATGAACCCCACTGGCAGCCTTTTTTTTTTTTTTTTTTGCCAACCCCAACCTTTGCTGGCACCTTTACCACAGGCTGCTGAATTAATCAGGAGCGTGTAATTGAGTCTGGTGATTTGATTCTAATGTTTCCCTCTTCTGAGCCACTCTGAATGTATGAGGTGCAATTTGTGAAGTGAGAGTCTGGCCTTGTCTCGGAGAGAAGGGCTGCTGTGTGAGCCTTTTATTTACAGCAGCTTGACAGGCAGCACCATACTTATGTTGTTTGGTGCGGAAAATACATGATCGGAAGGAGGATGAGCAAAGTGACACAGATGAGCAAGAGGGAAGGAGGAGAGAAACAACAAAAATGAGAAGATAAAAGACTGATTAAAGGAGGAATGTTTTGATTTTTACAAACAAAATTAAAAAAAGCAAAAGGGTGAGGTGGAGCGTTATGAGGAAAGAGAAGAGAAGACAGAGAGATGGAGTGGCTCTACGCTCTAGCAAGCGATCCATCGTTGCCATGGCAGCACCGTCTCTCTCGTCTCCGTGGGAACGGCTGAATCCTGTTGCAGCCATGACTATGCCCCTAGGCAAAAGCGGGAGAATAAGAAGAGAAAAAAAAAATTTTAAAAAGAGAAGAAGAAAACCGTAACAGAACGGCGAGTTTAGCCTGGAGCATTTGGGCTGACCTGGAAAAATTGTTGGACTTGTGCTTATTCTGTCTCTGTCATCATTTCTCACTCTTTTGTTCCTGATCTTCATCCTTCTTTCAATCACTTTACCTCATCAAAATGCCTAAACTACTATTTTTTTTTATTTATTTAGATACTATGAAAGCTAAAGGTGAGTGTTCAGTGCTACTAAATAACTTTAATCCTTGTTATTTGGTCATAATTAAGTGTCTACAAGCCTGAACATGAATTTCTATGTTTTCTGAATCTGTTATACATAATATTCCTGCTGCAACACAAAATCGCTCAAGCCTGATTGTTTGTCTGCGAGTTTATTTGTCCATTTGTTTGTGACCTGGCTCCAGACCATTCACACAGCCTAAGAAGCCCTATTAGTGGGCCAGCTAGCCAAGAAAACAGATGATCCCTGCTGACAGAGGTCCTATTGTTACGATCAGCTGCAAACAATGCAGCCCTGTCTCTACACCACAGTGGTCAATTCACCCAAGGTTTCAGCTGCTGGTCAGTACTCTATCAGACCTTAACCACGGGGGAACAGAAGGATGCTCAGAAGCTTCATTGTACAAGCACGATGTGTGGGACTCAGTTGATTTATGAGATGGGTAATGTGTAGGAATGTAACGCGTTCAAAAGCTGACTTTTTTTTATTACTTTCATTATGCAACAGACTTATAACTTTATCGGCATTATCATTCAGGCATAGCCGGGTTACTGAGGTCAACCATGCTCCAGGTGGTTAGCCTGGCTGTGAACTTTCTCTTCTCTACAGGCTTGGTTTATATGTCCTTGTCGTCCTCAAGCACCTCCATTGTAGGTTACACGTATCCTCTCTTGGCAGAGGGGCCCTTATTGCTTGGGCCTGGAGTGTTCAGGTCGTGACTGGGTGGAATAAAATTGGGATCTTTCACATCGTCTTCCACCTCAGAGTCCTCATCTCGTCCTTACTGATGGCGGGGTCAGCTGGCACAACAGCAGATTGGGGAACAGACTTCCTCTTTGCATAAAAATTACAATCAGACAGCCAGGGCAAAAGATAAATGCCTTATGATTATTTATCAGTCACATGTTATTTATAGCACAAACGCACACAGTATGTTTATATTTATCTATTTATGAATCTATCACTTTATCTGTTATGTTATTCATTCATGTATTCTGTTTAGAAAGACACTGCATACTGGTAAACTTTTCAATAAGTAATTAATACTGTCAGAACATCATAGACTAGACCTAAATCACACATATTTTAACTGTCTTTAGCCTAAAATTTTCAGCCAAAACAAAAGGATTTCTCCTGGATTACTTTATAGCTAACATCATACAATGCATCGGCAACATTCAGCGCACTATGAAGAAATGTTGTATTCACTCACAGTAAGTTATTTGTGAAAAAAAATGCCCAAAGTGTGGCTTATGATACAATTATGGGCTCATGTTTATAAATGAGTCATATTCGTCTTGCTGTAGTTTTATGTAAATGGAGCGCACAATCAATAATTGTTAGAATTTTTCACATGTAAATTTCTCTACTTTACACAAAAACCTACAGAAGTGACACCTATATCAACACTTAGCACAGCTACTCAAATTCATACATGAGTTTCATCAACTTAGCATGGTTAGTTTTGAAGTTTGGACTGCAAATGTCAAACCTGCTACCAACCATTTCTTTTAAATCTTGAATCCAGGACGAAGAGAAATGTTTCACTGCTTCCGGCTCATTCCTGATTGATCAGAGACCCGGACATCACCTGTTGTGGTCTGACCCTTGCTGATAGGATGGAGAAAGTTGTTATGGAAAAATTAATTATAGGTCAATTGGAGTTAAGGTTTATAAAACAGCATTTGCAAAACTGCTATGAAATGATTTAGATCTGAGTTGTTTTAAGATGCCAGTAGTATATTTTGGTCTTAGCCCTGCTCTGATTTGTTATTAACTCGCCTGTTTGATGAGAACTAATATCTGTTTCTACAAACTGAGGTCAAAGGGTTATCTACAACAAGATATTATGTGTTTATAACATCTTTACAGAACCCACTTTAAAACAAATTAAACTATACTTTAATGTTTGACAACTAAACTCACTAACAGTGGTTTTGAATTTTCTCCTTGCCCCTCCACCATCACCTCATCATGTAGACTGCACACACTCCAACTCTTGACCCAAACTTCAGTTGATGTGTGTGTTTGCTCACGTATGACAGGATTTCTTATATCAGCTCGCTATAATCTGTAATGTGTGTATGAGCCCGTTTCCTGTTCTGTAAGGGTGAAGTCACGTACGAGTTCGGAGTATCTGCGCCTGTGTTTCGGTGAATCGTGTGAGATCATCCTTTCAGGATGCCACCCTGAGCAGCGACATGTCACAGAAAACATTTGTTTTTAACCTTCTTATACCTGTATAAGATTAAACTCTGAGGCCTAGTTTTAAAATCCTGGTAATCTGAAACTATTCTGCAGCTCAGTTGACGTCAGAGTTTAATACTCTGCCAATAAAAGCCACCAGCCGGCTAATAGATTACCAAATTCTCCCATGTCAAATCTAATCCCACAACTACTTAAGCTTTGCCTGCTTTTGTTTTTCCCTGCCATTAGTCAGTCTCTTTATTTGTCATTAAGTCAGGCTGACATAAAACTGACTTTTTTAATGAAGCAATTACACATCCAGCCATCAGTCACACATCTGTCATTAGTCACAGTGAATCAATATGTTTTAATCACACAGTTGAGCAGGAAGACACTGCAGTCTACAAGTATGATTTAATAAAACTATTTTAGGCACTACAAAGGTTTTGGGTTTTGGGATGATTATATAGTTAGAGAATTAAATTAAGAAGTAAATTAAATACATCTGATAACATTGTTATGAGAAAACCCTGTTAGCTATACTCAGTTTTAGACAAACATGTTCTGTGGAAGCAAATCCAATCTTTAAATTGTCTGGAAAGAAAAAAACACAAAAAGACATGAAGAAAACTGAAAACTCCACTATTAATTGTACTGATTACAGTGCAGTCAACTTGATTATGTGAGTCAAAATTTGGAAGTTCCTAATTAAAAAAACATACAAACAAAAGGTTTCTGGAGAAAAACCTCTTCTTCTTGATTGAATTATCCAATAATAAAAGCTGTAGAAACCTTCCCAACCATGTGGAGCAATGTGGTGTGCTTCAAGTATGTGTCGAGGACCACGCTCAGCTTCAACCACCTCAAATTTAAGCTCAATATTTTCTAAATTAGTTGAGTTATAACCATTTCTGTGTTTTCTTAGGGCAGTTGGCTGTGGCAGCCATGTTGAATTTGGATGAGTACAAATGAAAAACAGTTGTTGATATCAACTACCAACTACCAATAGAGCTTGAAAGTTGGAGGCGTTTAGAAGATACCGATTAAATAATACAAAAGGAGCATTACTTATCTATTTGTTTTGGTGAACCAAAAGTCAAACAAACGTGGAGGAAGCATGTGAAATATTCAATATTGCATCAGAACTTTAACAAACTTGGAGGAGCAGGTGCCACATAACCAGTGGGAGAAACTAAGAGCATGAGCCTGTGGTTGAAACATTTAGTTCACATGAAAACCAAAGAAGAACTGAGAAGCTCGAAGTGAGTAAACAACTGGCTGACTGGATTGCGCTGCAAAAAAATGTGAAAATTCGAAGTTAAAACAAAAGCCGAAACATGATATACCAGCCTAATGCTTTTGAACAACAAAAGTTGGCTAATATAGTTATAAAAGTTGGGCGTACAAATATAACACCTTCAAAGTTTTGGATGCAGGCAGATACAAAACATGACATATTTTAGTGTTTAAGTTATGTTTTGGTGCTACTTTTTGATGCACTGCTCAGAATCGACAAAAAGCCAACATATCTGTATGACAGGTGTAGTTCTATGTGTCATTTATTCAACATTTACCCAGAAGATAAAGGTCTGATGTTTCAGTTCAACCTCTTGTTCCTTCTCCATACCCACTTCTCTCATAACAAGTGTTGGGGAAGTTAAAATCAGTTCCTCCCCTCGCAAGCCTGCTGATTTGCTTCAACTCGTTCCTAATCTTTTAACTCTTACTTGATCTCACTTTTTCAGTTAATTTTCCATTGAGTCTCGCTGCTCTGCAACTGCACACAATCGCTTGCAGTGATCATCATTTGAGGAGAAACCTTAGTTGCATGGGAAAGAAGGATGCATTTGAGCTGTCGGCTTGACCTCTTTGGGCTGAGAAAAACTGAGACACAGACAGGGACTGAAAGAGACCACTTCAGCTTCCATTTTCAGAGTTGGAATCTGAATGTTTAATCACGCTGAGCTCTTTGCTGGGAACTCGCATGAATTTTTCACATCATGGATGGTGATGAGTTGCCTGAGTAAAAGCAAGTCAGAATACATACCAGTGGTATGACATGGGGCTAACTAAAATGAGTGATTTATATGCTATTGTGGCTAATTTCTGCTAGTAATTTGAGAGAATTTACATTCATTCTGAAAAATAAAAAATATAGCTTATATATATATATATATATATATATATATATATATATATATATATATATATATATATTCAGTATAAATTCAGGGAACTTTGCTTCGCTTCTAACCTTGAGGGCGGCGTTGAATTGAATGCAAATACATACAGGTATTCACACAAACACACACACACTCAAGCACATCTTCACAAACACTAACACACAAGGGAATAATCCTGCCTGTTTGTGTTAATTTCATGCATGTGAGAGTACACAAATGTACATGTTTTTCAATGGGCAGGACACTTACACATTCTCCAGCTCCCATATATTCAAAGTATTGTTGTCAGAATTTGATTGGAATATTGGTTCAGAATAAATGAACAATGAGCCCTAAAATACACAAAGATTTTGTGCAACCTCCGTACAAATCCACCCAGGTGTTTTGTTCATAGTGAGACCTCTCTTCTTCTACTCGCCTTCTTTTATGGTTCTAGGTCAATACATCCCTCGGCCAAATCGTACCGATGCAACTTTGGTCACTTTATACCCGTACTTTTTGGAAACAAAAAAGAAACCATCTTCCACAGGTTTCTTCATACCCACCCTCATGAACATTGTACCTGCTTTAGCTGGCTTTGTACTCACTTTTGTCTGTTTCTTACTCACACATTTATCATTAGTATTATTACCATCAGCATGGTTAGGCCTGATCATCCGGGGCTGTAATCCTGGATGTTTTCTGAATAATCCTGGATATCAAGGCTGAAGAAATTTTAAAAAGCAGTTCCTATTAAATCAGGCATTAAGTCCCTAAAAAAAGTTTGAAAATTAAATGTGTTTGCCTGCTTTTGCTGTATTTTATAAAAGCAGGATTCGCCTCAAAAGACGTGCAATGTCCAGAATCTGCGCCCCAAACGATTATGCATAACCCAGTGTACGTGATTTAATGTACTGGAGGATACTTTTTAAAAAGTCTGACTTATCATTGTGCCAAGGAAATGCAACTTTTTTGAGTTTCAAATAAAGCACAGCTTGATCCTGCGGTTTCACATGAAACAGGTGCTTCTGCACACAAAAGCATGCAGGGTTGTGGGATCAGTGCAATGCATTCAGGGACATAGTCAAGTGGGCATACATGCATATAGTAAATGCATGAGTAAAAAGTGGTAACCATTTTGTCAACAAATGCTACCAAATGTCAACGGCTGAATAGGAAATGGGGGGTACAATTTGGCAGAGGGATGAAATGGCTGACACCATTTTTTTTTACTCTGCTTCCCCTTTTTTATTTTTCTCTAGCTGTCTTTTAGCAGCCATAAGCAGCTAGACATAAGATGTTTTAGAATTAAATGTAATATTATTAGATCACAACAATCAGACTTTTTTTACATAGTAAACTTTTAGTTTGATTAATTTTCTACAGTTATTTGGAGACAGAGTCATAAGTCAAGGGTAGTTATTTCCTGACTCTTGTTTTACCCTGATGCCAACCAACAAGAGGCCAACACACAAGTGTATTTAGGCAAATATGAGGCAAATTCACAGTGTGGTATTTATAGTGTGGCTCTAGATGCTTTTAATCACAAACTGAACTATGAGAGCCGCATGAAAATGAAACCAACTGAGCCTTGATTCATATAAGAGTTCTGCTGTGAATCTGTCTGTTTAAATATTAAAGTGTCGAGCAATTACGTACTGTAAATGTTATACAGTTTATCAACAAAAGACCAACTTGCAAGCTTTTACAACCGTGAACTGTTAAAGTATATTTAATATATCAGTTTTTAAATTGGTGTCAAAATTGCTTGTTTTATTTACTAAGTTGACCATACAACATAGCTGGTCTCACCACTGTCTTGTAAACCTTTCCTTTAAACTTTTGCTGCCACCTTTTTGTCACAAATCAGTCCTGAAACTTTCCTCCATCCACTCCGTCCTGCCTGGACTCTCTTCTTCACCTCTTGACCACACTCCCACTTTTGCTGAACAGTCGACCCTAAGTACTTGAAGTCCTGCACCTCTGTGACCTCTGCTCCTTGTAGCCTCACTGCTCCACCTGCCTCCCTCTCATTCACACACAGGTACGCCATCTCACCGCAACTGACTTTCATTCCTCGTCTTTCAGGTGCATGCCTCCACCTCTGCAAAGTCTCTTTCTCATTGACTTTAAATCAGCTGCTGGTGGAAAATAAAAAACACAGATATAAACAAATATATTTTACAAGACACTTTCATGTGTTGTGTCATAAATGGGGTCTTCTAATTTGTTGGACAGGGAATCTAACTTTCATTAATTAAATGACATAAATATGCAAACTTGTTTTTTTTTTTCTTTTAAAAGTTAAAAAAAAATCCAGGATATTTTAGCCTGAGCCATCTTTTTCTCCTTTATTTGGATCTATATCAGTGTTAAACACAAGTATCATTGCAATCACACCCATGCTGAGCGAGAACTCTGTACCTGAGTGCAGATGTACACATACACACAGCAATCATGAGTGTGAAAGTAAATGCGCAAATTTTTGCAGCTATTTAACGTCCAATAGTGGTAAATGAGGGGTACATTCAGAGAAGAAGTTTCTTCTCTTAATGTCCACTTAAGACATTTACTGACGTGCAAGATCAGGGAAACCTAGTGTGTCATGATCTTTAAGTGTGTAGCAGCATCCTGCTGTAGCCTGAAAAATTGTACAAAGAACACTTTTTTGGTGAAAATCAAGAATGTAGGAACATCATAATTACCTTCACACTGAAGGTCTTCCTTGTTTGCTGTGATCTAGCCCCTGTTCTAGTACAGTATGTCATGTAGGTCATGGAAAGCATTAAGGAGTCTTGATCCAATGCAAAAGGAGACTAATGATCTACAGTTTCTGAATGTTTTATTGTAAAAAATCCCAAAAGTATCACTTTCATGACCTGTGTCTTATTTATATGATTAAGGATTCTACAAATAAAGAATTTACAACTATTAAATTGGTCAAACCTTTTATACTAACTAATAAATCTCCCTATTTAGGTTTCAATTAAAAATTTTGTAACCAGAATTTTTTTGGCTTTGACTTTGGTCTGCTCTTTCTGCTACAGAGTGGTACACCCCTCCTCCCCATTCATACAGCATGGCACACTAATATGTTTTATCTTTCTCTTCAGTTAACAGCGACAGAGAGAGAAAGGCTACTGCAAATTCATTTGGTCTCATCTTTTCTGCTCTAACCTTTACCCCACCTTTCCCCCCTCCCTCTGTCTTCCTCCTTCTCTCTTCTAATCTCGGTGGGAAGCCCTGGAATTAACCGCCACTTTCAATCAAGTCCAGCTAGATTCCCCTTCCTCTGTGGCCAGTGACCTGCATATAACACACACAAACACACGCAGGGAGAGAGAGCGAAAGCAATCCTCACTGTCACTTAGAGAAGTGGACATCACTGTGTGACAACATTGTCCATGTCACACTCCCTTCTGCCACTAATGACAGGAAAAATTAGATTTTAATCCTGAGTGTGTATGTCTGCGTACACTCTGGTGCTTGCATTACAGATTATGTGTGTGTGTAGGTGTGTATACGTTTGTGTGTGAGCGTGTAGTGGAATCCATGGCTATCTTCCTCCGTTGGAGATCAATTAAATGATAGACATGCTCAAAGTCAATCTTTCCAGCAGCCACAGCGATGTATATCACAAACAGTTCACATATAGCATCTTTTCTCCCAGGATCAGCTTTCACCAAATGTACGTGTTTATAATATTTTTACATTTTTGTTTAATCACTGAATAGACTGTTTTTAGCTTTTAGATTCCATTGTTTTCCCCCATCTTTTTTTTTTTTTGGAAAAAGTCAAATGATTTCCAGACATAAATATTTGACTGCGTCTAGCACCACGGTCCCCAAAAGAAGCACTGATTAAAAAGAGAAGAGCTGAAGTTGATTCAGCAGAGACTCCAGTATTCATTGTCTAATATTACTAAAATTTAACATATACGCACAAGCTGAGCTGCTAACTTTGTTTTGAATTTAGCTTTCATTCACTTTGTGTTACCTATCTGAAAAACTTTAATGTTGTCTCAGTAAGGTCGTTGCTCTGATAATTAAATCCATTCAGTGCTTTATGAGATATTTTAGTAACAGACAAAAAGGCTTCACTACAACATTTAATGCTAAAGTTTCAAACAAAGACCTTGCACAATGAGTAGCACTTGGAGTTTGTCTTGTAAATCACTCTCAGCTACCACCACACCAAATTGTAGGACGGTATCGGTAAAACTGACTGAGTTATAGTCATTTTTGGGGGTTGTATAGTCAGTTGTCTGTGGTGGCCATCTTGAATCAGGTTGACTCCAAAAGGTAATCAGTTGTAGGGCTAAACCCAATGATTTCTTCCTGAGAGAGTTTCATCAAAATCCATCAAGATGTTCATGTGACATTTCGGTAACAGAGACACATAAACGCAGACAAAACATTGTTCTCCTTTGTCTTTCAGCAATAATAAACAACCCACACTTATATAGCACCTTTTAAACCTTTTCAGGTTGTGCAAGTACTTCAAAATGTTTCTCATTCACACACACAGCTCTTTGTATATTATTTTACACTCTACATAGAGCACTTTTTATCATCTAACTCATACAAGAAGCAGCATATTGAGCTCAGTAGGGGGTTCCATGTCTGGCAGAAGCACACCTTGACACACTGCAGGGGCTGGGATTGAACCCTGACCCTCCGACTGAAGAACACCCTGCCTACCACTGATCCAAAGTCACCCCAATAATAACTGAGATGTAATCTGTAATAGGCTTTCCCCACTCAAGATTTTTTTTATTACTGATACAGGTCATTTAAGATTAGTTATTTGCTCATATTGACTCAATCCACAACATACTTGAAAATTACATTCCATAAGTACATTAAAGTTAGTGAAATCATTCACAATATGTGTTCAACACATCAGTAGCTTTACAACTGATGTGTTTTTGTTTTTGATAAAATATGCCATAAATTTTTCCCCCACTTCCACATAGCATAGTATGTGAAAACATCCATCCATCTATTTTCTTTTCCTTTCTGGGGCAGTTGGTGCCTTTCTCCAGCGGTCATTGTGCAAGAGGCAGGGTACACCTCCGACAGGTCACAAGTCCATCACCGCAGCATGTAAAAATATAAATAAAAATGTCTTGTGGTTTTAATTGGTTGATAGTGTTGGGGACCAAAAAATGCAGACAGGAAGCAGGCAGATATAAAGAATTAGCGATGGATCCAACAGCTCTTCCCAAGTAGTACTCAATGAACAGCCATTTGAGAGCCGAAAGAGCTGGGAGATGAGTCAAATGACCCTAATCCCAGAAAAGAGATGCAAGTCCCATCACTACCAAGAATGACTTAATGAAATAACACAAAACAGGTAGAACGTACCAAAAGAAATGGGCCAAATAGCGGAAACAAACAGGTTTATATATGAGGATCTGACAGGAAGTGAGAGAAAACAAGGCTTTTATATGTTGGGAGGGATGATTAGTGAATCAAAGCAGCTGAGATGATTACTAATGAAATACAGGTGTGTGTGACTTGGCAAACTATGGCCAAGAAAAAAAAAAAACTAAAACTGCCAGGGTGGACATGCTATAGAAAAGACAGATGACTAAGAAACAAAAAACACTGGCAGAAATGAATTATACAGGAACATACTGACACAAAAAACTAGAAACATACAGAAAAACAAGCAGCTACAGAAAACTCAAAGCCAAACCAAACCATAACCGGCCACAATAACCCCAAATCGTGACAGTTTTTGGATTAAACTCAGTGTGCCGTGAGGCTAAGCAGTGACATCAGGCAAACATCTAAACTCCAAATGTCTGTAAAGCTAATAGCCGTCACAGCCGATAACACACCCCACAGGATGTGATGGCAAATGTTTTTCTGTACTGCTCAAGTAGTGCTGTGTCAGTTATGTAGCTTTAAAAGGGTACCACGGTAACAAAAACTTATTTTCTCCACCACAACAACAGGTTGGTCATCCAGTGCGATAAATTCAATCATCTGTTTTGTTATCCTTTTTTCCTTATTGTTGTTCTGTGGAAACTCGTCTACTCTCTTTAGAGTTCCCTCTAAAGTGTGTTGTTTAGCTGTGTCAGCTTTAAGAGTTAGCTGGGTGAACTCGGTGAAATCAGCCGAGTGTTTGGAGTTTAGACATCTAATTAGGTCGGTGAGAAATACCCAAATTGCAAACGTTGCAAATAGCTACTACAGAACTGCTCTCATTTACTGTGTTAAAATACTTCTATACTGCTGACATGTTTGCACGCTACATAACAATAGTAAAAAAAAAACCCTGCAAGAATAAAAAGTCAAACAGGGTTTAAAAGAAACTGAAAACAAGCTGCCCATGGTAAGGCCCCTTATAGACAGGATGACAATCCCACTATGCTCTTCATGATTTATAAGACCTATTAGAATGTGGCTGGATTGCAACAAATTTTAAAAACCTTCAGTATGAAGACAATTGTGATGCTGCTACGTTCTTCAAACTCACTAAAAAGGTTTTTCCTGCTATTTTCTGCTTTTACAACACGTTCTCCCGTGTCCTCATCACACTCTTTGTGCCTGCTCGAGAATCCGATGGTTCAGAACTTCTCTGTCCTTCAGTCAATTTACAGAAACGCCACTCAACTGATGTCAGGGACAATAATGTCCATAAACAGCAGTTATTAGAAAGTGTCACTAATGTTACAACTATGGTGAAATCTAACATCTTTAATGCCTCTTTTGACATGTCAAGTTTCGCAGCAAAAATTGTATTTTATTATTTCTGGAAGTGGAAAAAAAGAAGCTTATTCATTCAGCGCCACAATTCAGTGAATGTCTTCTGTGAGTGTGTGTGTTTTGGATATGAATCCACAATAACATAAAATAATTATCAACTAGGATTTTGCTTTAGTGGATTGTTTAACCACAAAGACACATCTAGGATTTTGCTTTTAAGATGTTAAATAGTAAATGGTCCATAGTGACAGTATATAGCACCTTTTTTACTCTTACTGAGATTCTGCAAAGCACTTTATATACTCATCCACTGCTTTCAACTATATATTTTACATGCTCTATGCAGCACTTATATATTTGCACTCACACCCTGATAAGCATATTGCAGGCGGTGTCTTGTCCAAGGAGACTTTGGCTTGCTGCAGGGGCTGGGGATCTGATTCCCAATCCTCTGATTGAAGGATAATTTCCCTACCACTCGTCCAAAGCAATCTCCACCCATGTTACTACTTTCCACTTTTTTTTTTTATTTCTAAGTCAGTAAAATGAATTTTCCCCTATGTGATAATGCATTCTGGTAAAACCTTGCTACAAACAAAACAAACAACAACAACGAAAATGTAATTTTGAATGTGACACCTTGCATCAAAGCTTGTTTCAATGCACAGAATTGCAAACCGATCCATGATCTTTAAATAAAAAATGGTTTCATTGTAACAACAATAGAATTTTGCGATCCATCCAACATGCGGCATGACTTGTTTTCTTCCATATCGTGGCGATCTTACTGAGATGACGGTGGGGGGGTTGGGTGGTAGCTGTGTCAACAGTACGGTTGCCATGGAGACTGCAGGGTTTCCACAGTCACGCTCTCCTTTCCAGTGACCCAGTTTCATCATCATTTCATTGTAGCCCTCCAAGAGCTCTCAGCTCTCCAGTTCTCCGCTTTTATATGTGGCCTCTGAATCCAGCTGATTAATGTATGATTTAAATAAGAGCCTTGAGTCAACACACTGCAGCTAGGTGCTCTGCAGAGAAAAACATGGACATTTGGGCAGCACTGTTTGGTTGAGTGCAATTGCGCTTTCCACTTGACTGAAGGTCCATAAATTTAGTTGGTTATTGATGGCTCAGATTCAAACAGAACTTGCTTTTCATGCCTTTTGTCCTCAGGTGATAGAACATTGAACAAGTATGTAAATATTTATAATGTATTGTGAACAAAAGAAAACAGAAAATGCATATATTGATAGTTCCTAAAGTTATTTGTACAAAAAAAACCCTCATAGGTAGGTCAATATCAGAGCTAGAGTCTGTATTTTAGCTTACACAAGTTTGACTTTATTCGGTAGATGTATATAAATATGTTAGTATATTGTTGTACTTTTAGAGTGCTAGAGCAGAATATGCTCTTTTCCAAACGTTTACCAACAACTGTCACTGCCTAAGCATGACTGAATATGGTAGTGACCTACAAGAACGCTAAATACTATTTTCACACCGCTCAGTTACTTTACTGTGCATCGCTGTTTGGTTTATGAAGCGTGAAGAAAAATGGGAACAATCAGGGTTTAACAAGGATCGTTTATATGTGTCAATATAGCAGAAAAGAAGGGTGGAAGTGACAGAAAAGCATAAATGAGTTAATTAGAAAGTACAACTAACTGGAAATGTTCAGAGCTGCAAACCCCCAATCCATTTAGACATCTAAATGTTCAAACCCCACTTTTGTCCCCCTTTACACTGAATGATAACGTCGTTAAGCTCAATTAGAACTTATTGGAACGTGACTCGATGGCAGCAAATTTGGAAAACCTCCTTCATTGTAAAAAGATAATCATGATGCTGCTGTTCGCTTAGTAATTGCCAAACATGTTGTTCCCTGCTATTAGTCGTATCCCCAAGACATTTCTCGTGTCTTCATCACACCCGCCCTGCTTGAACACAACGCTACTGGCACAGGTGTCACATCTGCGTTGGGTCGTTTCCATGAACTTGTCAAAGTTGTAACCTTGGCATGAGACCAGCATGGGCAGTTCTGCTTCAAATTCTCCACCATCAAGTTACACAGGTGTATTCTGGCCACCACACTCCACCCAGGACACCGCTACACTGCTACCGAATGCATGTCCAGATGCATCCTCCTTCAATTAAAGAACAAAATGTGAATGTTGTTAAGTTGAAGAAAAGAGAAAAATGTGTGACTAAAATCCAAATTTTGTCTAGTTTAGGGCATGCTTTAGCTGTTTCTGACACCTGTGCAGATGCTCTCATTATGACAGAAAACATCTGAGGCTACAGTCCCGGATGCCAAGGTCAAACCACACATGATAAATAGCATATTATTATTAAAAAACTGGTCCAAATCTGCCTATTTTTCTATCTTCATTTCAAAAGTGCACTCCAGTTGACTAAATCATAAACACGGGGCAGATGTCAAGCTAGGTACGATGTGGGTAGAAGTGAGCAACAAAATAATCTGCAGCCTAGAATAAGTTTTGCATGCTGTGCACACAAAACTAGGCCGTGGTTTTCACAAATTGGCCGTGCAAAATGCACCCGCGCAGCTCGCTGGTCGTAGACACTCAGAATTCAGTGAGACTGCAACTGAATTTTTTTGCAATCAGAAGCTGCCAACTAGTCTCCAACAGCTGCAGCCCAGTGAGGCACTGGCTTATGCTTTGTGACAGGAGCAACAGAAAAATGCATGAATGAGAGCAGATTTATTGTAAACTCATGTTTACATACAGCATAAGTTAGCACAGAGAATAGGGTGGAAGCAAACAGATGTATAAAAGCTAATGAGCAGGTTAAAAATGTCAATGCAGTGATGTAATCAACAAATTTACAGATGACATCTACCAACACTGAAGAACCTCTTTAGAAGAAATATCAATAAATGAACAACAAGCTAGTTTGTGTTTGGATTGTGAATTTGTTCTGTATTTTTTTGGGGGGTGAACTCTGAACATGAATGAAGTCAGGTCTATTCTGCGTTAGCTGAACTTGGAACTAGTTCTGGTGATGTGTGAAGTGTTGTAGGAAGTTTTCCCGTTGTCTTGGCCAAGAATTCACACCACAATAATTCCCCAAAACCATCGGCTGTGGACTCCGACATGTGTGGCCCTGTGGTTTTCATCCCCTTCACAGAAAAGTGGTGTAGCTGTCCACACGCTTGTCAGGGTTGGATCACGAACATATAAACTGTGTCACTCTTATCTTATGTTATGTTAAAGTCAGTCGGAATGATATATACTTTATATGACTAGATTTGCAAGTCCAACTTAACCGCTTCATCTGCGTGATGCTTGTTTACCTCATGATGGCTCAAAATATGTCTAAGAAACTTGTTCAACCCTGGGTCAACAAGACTTTGTTCCAAAGAAATCTTTTTCTTCAAAATGCATGTCAAGTTCATTGGTGCTTCAATACCAGTTTGCTCCTGGCTATTTACTGCTTTCAAAGATCATCTGACTTGAATGGATGATTAACTTCTGTTTTTCTTTCTTTCTTTCTTTTTGAACTTTTTTGACTTGACATTTGAATGCTTGATATGGCTCAAGCAAGAACAACACTTGTAAGTATGGCACGGCTGTATTATCTTTGTTTCTTCTTTAAAAAATGGAAACAAGCATAATTTACTGTCTTTGATTTGCAAAACTTGATATGATCCAAGATTTTAGACATAATTAAAAGTGTTCTAAACACGATTTTAGGTATTTAAACAGTGAAGAGAAACCTAGTTATCAGTCAGCCATAAATCCGTTATATGTAGTTTTATTTTTTTTGGCAAAAGTTAAAGAAAAAAGTTTTTACTTTGAGGTCAGGTAGTAGTCAAATCTTGCCCATTCAATATAATTTCTTCCTCAGTGAAGCTACACATTTTCTGTACTGGCAAAAAAAAGTGTTGTAGGGGTTCTTACCTAAGCCCCTTCGCTCTAAATGACTACCTGCTACTTCTTCCACGACTCATTGGAACGTGGTGGGATTGCAACAATTTGGAAATGTCCTTCAGTCTGAAAGCAATCATGACGCCGCTTCTCCTTTTGAACTCACCAAATAGGTTTTTTTCCTGCTATTTTCCACATCCACAAAACCTTTTTTTCGGCACCCTCACCACACTCTTTATGCCCACCCTGGCAGGACTCTCTTGGGCCATGTCGGGATGCATCACTAGGTTGTTTCTATGACTTTGTCACAATCACGGTTATAGCTTAAGCTTGTGGCCAGTGTTGCCAGTTTGTCAATTTTATTGCTATTTTTACAAAGTTTTCAGCCCTCTTTAAAAAATAAATTGTGACAAGTGTTAACGGGGTCTAAGGGTCCTTATTTAATCTGACATGTTATGACATGTTGCCGTTTCTTCTGGTATTTAAAGGAAGATTCTTGACATTTTTCTCTAATGGTCAGCTTCACAAACAGTGGCCAGTGGTTGCTATAAAAATGTAGACTTACCCAGATCACATTCTTCAGCGCGTATTCTCTGTCACTCCCTGTAACCTTCGCACAGAGACAGACCACTGAGTATGCTGCAGCAGTAGCTTTGTGGCTGTGTGTTTTGGCAGCAGAAACCCCTGGACAGATTCTGTTTTTGTTTGTTTTTGTACGGCGTCCCTGCATTTTTTTATTTTATTTGTTTTTAACTGACTATGTGTGTGGGTGTGCGTGTGGCCTTCTCCTACAGGGAAGTAATAGGCAGAGAGAAAAACAACATCATTTAGATTCTTGCTCCCTGAAAATCTCCGTAGTGGTGAACACGTTTTGTTTTTCTACAGCTGTGATTTACATGAAAATGGGATCACAGTCAGATGAGGACACTCAGCTGCACTTCAGCAGCACTTGTCTACATTGAAATACTATTACTACCGTAGTTCCAGGGTGTTTTCTTTTGTAGTTCTGACATTTATACACAGTCACCACTGTCCTTTTAATACTCTCTGCAGCACTGTGGGTGGCAATTTGACAGTCGGTGCAACACATAATCTCCCAAAGCTGTTTTCTGACTTCTAAATATGCAGATAATTGACATGTCTTTTCAGTGACGGATCGGCATGAATGGTTTTCACAGAAAAGGGTTCACTTAAACAACCTCGAACAAAGACAGAAGATAAAAAATTCACTACATTACAAAAAGGACATACATTCCTCAGGCGTGTTTCCTCTCACAGATGGAGTTCAAGACCTCCAGCTATCATTTGCTGAAGGGGCTCTCCATTGTTAATCTGGCCCCTTCTTCCACATTCCTCGTATGAAGACAGTTTAGAACAACTCTTGAACACCTCTTTATAAATGTGATTCACATACGAATTGAACAAACGTCTGTATTCAGCACATATGGCTTTGAATGTTTGGAGTGAAAACAATGCGTATTTATTTAAAATCAACCATTCGGGTTTATGAGACAAAGTGTGAATAGACATTAACATTCATGGGAAGAATCCTATTACTTCATTGTACATCCATCTTGACCTGATTAAACTGTGTCAGGATACTGCGAAAACGCTAAAGGCCATTTGTGGAAAAGTGTAGAGCAGTGGTGTCCAATCTTGGCCCTGTCCTGCATGTTTTATGTGTTTTTCTGCTTTGACACACCTGATTTGAATGACTAAGTGGTTAACAGGCTTCTGCAGAACTTGAAGACCTGCTGAAGAGCAGGGAAACAATTAAAACTTGCAGGACAGTGGCTCTAGGACCAAGATTTGGGACCACTGGTGTAGCGCTTTCTGAAAAAACAACAGAATGTTTTGTTTCTCGCGTAAATACCAATAATCATAAAGCATCTGCAGTCGTGCCTTTCTTAACTTCCTTTTAGTTGTTAGGGATTTTTATGTTGACTGTTGAGGTACCTATTATTTAAAAAATCTAATAATGTCACAGTGTGCTGGTGGACAGTCAAATTTGGTTTTTCGATCACTTATTTTCTGTGCTCTCAGATCAAATTTCAGTAGATATGATTGCTAAAATAATTTGCCTGATTTCGGAGTAACACTTTTACAGATTTTAATAATCGCCTCTGTCTATGAATGAGGCAAACAGGTTTCAGACTGTCCACCAGAAGAGAGAACACATGTCCTGTCTGGATAAAAACCTCTCTTTTACTCTGAATTTGACAGCCATGCTGATTTTCTTCACTCATTGTATTGTTTTAGTACCTCTGTGGGCTGCTTTCCTCTCCAGAGGAAGAGAAGCTGCTGCCAACCTGTAGACAGAAACAAGATGCCAATTATGGCAGATGCTAGAAAGGCTGCACTGCCTAAAATTAATTATTCTAAATGCTAGAAAATGTGTGCAAAATATTAATTCTGTTGAGTCCAATCTACAGTCTGCCATTTGGGGACCCCTAGTGTAGACACTTCTTACAAAATAGTAAACAAGATGTTTTGAATAAAGAATAACTACTGTATGAAGGAAAGTTTTATGCACACACATGTGATTGAACATGTGCTTTGTGTTGGATCCTCTTCACACTGGATGACGATCCTGTTTCCACATGAAAAAAAACACCTAGAATCAGGTCTTGGCGAGGTCTTCGTGTGATTATTAAGAACACTGGGGACTTCTCGTTACACGTGATAGAGTATAAATGGTTTTGAGTAGGCACACAACTTCTGTAGTGAGATCTTGGTGGCAGCAAATGGGGCTCTTGGGTGGAGAATGGAAGAGCGCAGTGGCAGCAAATTAATGATGTGGGGCCCACACACATCCGCGTGGCTTATCTGGAAATTGAGAGATTGATGTTACCATTATCTTGGTAAACCATCCATTCATTTTCTGCCAGATGTTGACTATTTTGTACTTCAATTGGGTCATACCCCCACCTCCTACTTAGCAGTTGTCCTTTTGTACAGAGTAATTACCTTTCTGACGAAGTGGTGTCCATTTTATGCCGATAGGATGCAAAACCATTCCCATTTTGCTCCTATGCACTTGCGTATTATTATAAGCACCACCTCCTTACTTCACACAATTAAGTTGTGCATTTTTTTTCAAGTCAACATTATTGCATCTGCTCTTTATTTTAGATCATCTATGTTGAGGCAAGTCACAGTGTGTAAAATTTTCATGCCAGACACAGACAGAAAGATGCAGCTTGTATTAAATACAGAGAAAACACAATCTAGAGTGGTTGTGATTTCAGGAGAATATAATATTATAATAAGAATATAATATAATAATAATTAATAATTATAATTTCATGATAAGCAGAAGACAAAGAAGCAAACTGGTCCAAATATTTTTACTTTAAAAGTATACTCCAGAAAACTAAATCTACCAAGGTGGATATGAAGCAGGGCCAAAAATGTACTAAAAACACTAAAGTGAGTACAAAGGGGTTTGAGGTGAATATGAAAAAACCTGTGGCAGACAGCTTTTTTCATACCCCAAACCTATGGGTACTTGGTGACAAAAGCTACAGAACTTGGAGGAACTGATGTTTTTCGGCTGCCATTTATCTGAGACTAGGTCATGGGGTCAACAGTTTAAGCAGAGATTCCCAGACTTTTCTTTCCAGAGCTCCCTCCTTGAGCTCATCTTGGGTACTCTGAGGTCTCAGGCCAGCTGTGATAGATAATCTCTCCAGGGAGTCCTTGGTCAACTCTGAGGTACCTCCTGGTAAGACATGTCAATCCGGGTTATCATTGTATGTATACTGATACGAACTTAAGTCTTACTTTTTTTTGCCTCATGTTCTGGGTTACTAATTGTTTCATCTTGTGTGGGTAAATAATAAGAAAAAAGAGGAAAAAAAGAACTAAGAGGAACAACAACAGTTCCACTGACATTACAGATTAATTACCATAATTCAAATGATGTGGCAAAAAAAGAAAAACAGCAAGATCTTATTCCAATTTTGCCTAAGCTAATCTGGTAAAAAGAACAAAGAAAAAACTGGCCTCAAATTTAGAGCTTTTGCTGAAAGGGTTATTTTCTTTCAGCACACAATCTAGAGATCATTGCTAGAATTGCAACTTTTAAGAAATCTCTGAGAATGTTGGGAATGTTTATCCAGCCTTTGGCACCACAAAAAGTGTCAATCCCCCTGTTCACTGATCTCTGATCCTGGTTCTGACACACACCAGCTTCTCTAAGAACAACTGGACAAAAATTAAAGAAAACTATGCAGGCTTTATTGTGCTCTGCGGAGATAACTTGGCAGAAAGGGACACAAACAAGTAAAGGGAGTCATGAACATACAGATATGCCACTGGCTGTGTCGCTCCTATCTGCTGTTTATTATTCAGTGTATGTGAGCAGAACACAGTTGGTGTAAATCCACACCATGTGAATTATAGAGACTGATTTAAGGTCATTTCATTACCCTGGTCCGCTCTTTAACAGGCTTTCATTCTCTTACATAGACAAAATAACTTTCTCATCTCATCAACATTCTTTAAGTCGTTTTATTTTTGTTTCCTTCCATTCACCTCGCATGAACCTTGTGTGAATAAATACCGCAAATTCTCCTTTGCTGTCTTGAAAACAAAGTAATTGTCTGTTTCCCAGTGAGGTTTGTTGACTTCTGCCCATGAAATGTGCACACTGGACATTCCACAAGAGGGGAGAGGTGAAAATGCACTGCAACATTGAAACTATGAGCAAATCTGATACTAAAAACAAAAACAAAACAAACTCTGATTATCACCTGCTGCCACAAGAGTGTCGGCAGTCATGAAACTGCCTCTTTGTGTTTTCTGTTTGCAAAATATCTCACGAACCACTGAACGGATTTTAACGAAACGCTCAGAAACCACTGGATGTACGTCTGCAACTCTATTCAAGATGGCCGCCACAGTCATTCAATCATCAAACTAAAGAAATTGGTCAGTTTTACATGTACTGAGTTAAACTTTGATGGAGTAATAGCTGAGAGTCATTCATAACACTTTCTCCGAGTGCTAAGAGATGATGATATTACACATAATGTTAATTTCAAAATTTGACCAAAACGGCTATAATGCCATCATTTTTCAACGTAAGATGATCTTATTTTAAAACTTGCATGAAAGGCACATGGTGATATGATTTTCTTCGAGGAATGCTTGACCTTAAATATTTTTACTATATCACTCAAATTGGTAAAAAGCGCTTGGCTACACCAGCGCTCCTTATAGGAGACCCTTTTTTTTACAGTTTATATTTTTCTTTCTATCCACACTTACTAACAAGCTGATGAAATGCACATATTGCAGCACTAGGTGGCCAGAACGTCCACATAAACAACTTAATAAAATACAGAGAAAGAACATTCTTACACTGACTAAAATTTGTTTCAAAACAATTGCACCTAGTCTTTTTTTTATAATACCATTTATAGTTTCCTCTCAGTTGTTAACCTTTTCAGCATATGATCAAATTTTAATGGCGACAGCATCAGGATGAAGAAAGGCAGACAGAAAAAACGGTGAAAACAACTCCAGTTTTACACGTGCCTTTTGATAGGGGGCGTGTGTAAAATAGGCTGCTACGTCATTGTTTCTGAAAACTTCTGTATCTTCTGTCCACACAAATCTGCCAGTAAATTGAGCCAAAAAGGGGGGGGGGTTAAATATATTTGTTTTCACTCACCAAAAACTCAATTTCTGTATGGGCAAGAGGTTCAAACGCAGCAGAAAAAGTTGCGTGGACAAACCTTTATTTTATGGCCATGACTTGGTTGCATTTCTAAAAAAAATCCAAAACAGCAGTCCCTAAATAATGTGTAAATTAAAAGCCTTGCATTCCTTAAGAGTGCTGGAGTGTTGGAATACAAACAACTTATGTTGACAATTAAGTAGTAGCCATTTTGGTTAAACCTCGAAAATAACAATATGTGCAATCTCATGTGATATTGCGATATCTCGTGTGATTTGTGCTTGGAGTATGTGTTGAGAATGAATCGCAGCTACGACCACACCAAACTGTGTCTAAATAATTGTAAAACTGGTTGATTTATAGCCATTTCTGTGTTTTCTAAGGTCAGCTGGCTGTGGCAGCCATCTTTAATTTGATGAAATTCAAAAGCTGATCAGCTGTACAGGTGCTGGTCATAAAATTAGAATATCATGAAAAAGTAGATTGATTTCAGTAATTCCATTTAAAAAGTGAAACTTGTATATTATATTCATACATTACATACAAACTCATATATTTCAAATGTTTATTTCATTTAATTTTGATG
>NC_051434.1:17909846-17916849 GCF_001649575.2 Kryptolebias marmoratus
AGGAGGCCCAACTAAATACTGAGTGCTGTACATGCTCATACTTTTCATGTTCATACTTTTCAGTTGGCCAACATTTCTATAAATCCTTTGTTTTTATTGGTCTTCAGTAATATTCTAATTTTCTGATATGATGAATTTGAGATTTTCATTTGTTTTCATTTGTAATCACCAAAATTAAATGAAATAAACATTTGAAATATATGAGTTTGTATGTAATGTATGAATATAATATACAAGTTTCACTTTTTAAATGGAATTACTGAAATCAATCTACTTTTTCATGATATTCTAATTTTATGACCAGCACCTGTAGATGTCCACCCAGTGGTTACTTTCTGAAAGTTTCATTAAAATTTGTTTTGTGGTTCATGAGATAGTTTGCTAACAGACAGACCCTGTCTGCAAGAAACTACTGAAAAAGAAATTAAAAAGCACTTTCTCCGTTTCTTTTCTTTTACTCTAGTTTTCTATATGATTTGATTTCCCTGAAAAGCAGAACTTTCCAAAACAAGCTGCAGAGTGTGCATATCTGAAATCCCTGACATGGTGTAAAGTGTTTTCAAACTTTCAGAGAAGTTTCATTCTGACTCTTGATTTTTTTTTTTCCCCCCATAACTTAACTAAAGTAGATTTCTCAGAAAAGAAATTTGCATAATGCCTGCTTACCTTTCTTTTGGGCACCCCTTAAAAAAAATTAATAAAATGAGATGGTGCCTTGCAACTCAAACAATTTTCTGAATTTATCTCAACAGTGGAAGCAACTTGGGTTCCTCAAGAATGTGTCTCGAAAGACTCAAGATCCAAAATAGACCGTTTCCCGAGAGGTGCTGTGAGACTGTTCTATGAATGAAAAGCTTGCATGTAAACATCTTCGAGAAACCAAAAAAAAAAAAAAAAAAAAAGTAATTATTGGAGGCAAATCAGAACAAATCTAATACATGAAAGTTAAATATTTTAACCTTCTGTGCCCAAAAAGAGTAGTTCTTCTTTTTGTTATCCTGAACCTCTTTCTATATGTTGGAGATGAAGTGTTTCCTTCAGTATGAGGAACTCATACTGAAAAATTTATTACTCACTACAAAAATTTATTCTTTAAATAAAGTTACAAAAACAAAAGGAAACAAAAAGGCTGGCGTGGCAGCCAAAACTAAACTAAACTAAATACAAAACAGCAAGGCAAGGTGGAAACACGGACTAACATGGAATCAATGACACAGACTGTACCTGAGACAATGAACTGGCAAGGGAATGAAGAAACTGACTGGGTTTTAAAGACAGGAATAATTGTGAGAAGTGGGCACAGGTGAGTGATTACAAGTGAAGGCAGGTGGAGATGGGCGTGGCAAGTAAACAAGTGCAAACAGAGGAGGAGTGAAAGAATACTGACAAGACACAAGGACAAAACCAGAACACATAATAACAAAATAAACCAAGAAACAAAACAGAACCCAAATCCTTACAGAACCAAAACCCAGACATATGACACTCCGTGTAAACTCGGCCTTAATTCTTTCTGGACTAAAGAGCTGACAGCTAGCTTGAACAGAGATAAGACCAAAGTGGATTGCTGCCACCTTAAAACAATTCAAATCTCAAAAGATATATGGCAGTTCAAAAGCCATCACCTATTCTGTATTGTATAGTTATTTTCAGGGAACTCATTCAATATTTGTAAGACCAAATAGCATCAGGATGCAACTAAAGCACGTCTCATGCTTTGGAAGTGAGCCTGCTCGAACTGGCAAGCTAATAGTAACTTGTCACGGCCATTTTGAATACGCTGTCTCAAAACAACCCCAATCTTCAGAGTTCCATAATAGTTATCTACATCAGGTAAGATATTAATTGTTCATACTTTTTTCCACATAACCCCATTTTAGAAGATGTGAACTTCTAACCCTTATGAAAGGAAATTTAGAGAGTATTCTATATATAGTCACAAAGTGGCACTGTAATTAAATATACAAACACACGGGACATTTAAAATGTGTTTTCTAATAACAGTTGACATGAGGTTGATTTAACATGTTTTGGTTTTTGACAAGTTTTACACCGAGCGACCGATTTTACTGAAATGAAGAAATTATGCTCCCTCAAACGTTTTAAAGGTTGTATGTCAACATGTTTTGATTTGCCATGACACTTTAATTTATAAAGGTTTTATTTAAAGACAAGTAGATTGAGATTATTAGTCATACATTTTCTTTTTGCTTTACACCAAAGACCCCCTCCCCCAAACACACACACACACTCCTAAAAAGTTAACTAAATGGGTTTCGCTCTGAGTCTATTTTAATTTAACTACTTCTCCCTTTCAGTTGTCCTCAATTATACTGACACTTCTGCAGAAGCAAGATTTCACTAGTGCAGTACTTTGAGACGTACTGAGTAGAATATTTCAATACCTTTTCTCTGTTCTTGTAACGTCAGAATAAAACCCATATGAATGAAAGACCAGCAACCTGGCTACCTTTCATGCCAGCGTTTTAGACTGAGGCCTAGTCCACACATAGCCGGATATTAGGTAAACAAATATTTTTTTTTATGCAATTTGGCCTTTCATCCACACCTAACCTCCGTTTAATAGCACTAAAAACGATTAATAATGAAAACCCCGGCCAAAGTGAAGATTTGCAAATTCGATGTTTGCGTGTTTGCGTGTGGACATTGGTAACCGGAGATTTAAAGGTCTGCGCATCATAGTCTGCGACAAGTAATGCAGCGCTGACGTCGCATATGCGACGATTGTTACTGTTTGGATGGTATCGTTTCTTCAAACGATGGGGCGGAGATTTTCAGTTTCATAAAGACCCAGCTGCGTGTGGACTAGGCCTAAGTGCTGGTGTAGATTCTCGGTTATCCAGGCCATGGTAAATTCAAAAAAGTTCAAAAACAACTGGACTTCTATTCTGTAATTGAAGACGTTTTGCTTCTCATCCGAGGAGCTTTCTCAATATGTCTTCAATTAACGTCTTCAATTACAGAATAGAAGTCCAGTTGTTTTTGAACTTTTTTGAACTAGGCCTAAGATCAGCTTGTGTTGAATGATCTATCAGGTCAAGTGTTGTGAAGGACCGTCGGCTACTATGACACCAAATTTAAGCTCAATATCTGTCAAATTGATTCAGTTACAGCCATTTTTGTGTTGCCTAAAGTGTATTAGCTGTGGGAGCCATCTTGAATTGGCTTGATTTCAAATGTTAATCAGTTGCAGATGTTCATCCAATGATTTCTTTCTGAGAGTTTCATTAAAATACATTCAGTGATTCATGAAATATTTTCCTACTAGCCACAGTTGATTCAAATACCTAATGGCAAATTTTAAACACAAATGTCATGCAATTAATTTGTGCTCAGAGTATAAGTTGGGGATCAATCTCAGCTACTACCACACCGAATTTTAGCTCAATATCTGTAAAACTGATTGAGTTATAGCCATTTTGTGTTTGCTACGTTTTCTTTGCTGTAGTGGCCATCTTGTGTCAGGTTGGATCCTAAACTTTCAGAGAGTTTCAGTGATTCACAAGATATTTTGCTAACAGTACAGACAAACCATTACATACACACAAATACACAGACAAGCAAAAACATAATCACTCCTTTGCCTTTGGCGTTAGGTGATAAGTGATTCGCGGTTTCTGCCTAACTTATAAACTACAAATAAAATGTGTATTAATGAATACATTGTTTGGTTGCTGACATAATTCCACATGTGATACATCTTCTCAGTTGTGGCCATAAATTAATATATTTCCTCTTCAAAATATATTTATTGTTTTGGGCTGATTTGTTGGGGGAGTTTTAGTTCAGGCTTTTGCTGTAGTTTTTAAAAAGTTTCAACCATAAAACAACTTTGAACAACATATCTGTAGTGCAGCTTTAAAATGATGGTTTGCTTCAAGCTGACAACTTTTATAATAATAAAAAAATGAAAAATACAGTCCTACTTGCTGAGGTGAAAAAAAAAACTAAATTACAAGCCATCAAAAATCACAAAGGAGTGTTTGTCTTTCTCTACCTTGTCTAAACCCTTTCTGAGTTTTGACCGACGATTACAAGGTTTATTCCCTTCAGCTTCGAAAAAGGCTTTCCATTTTACCGTAGCATTCACAAGGTTATTTGTCACCTGCTAATGGCAAGGCAAACTTTGATGTATTTTCGTTGTCAAGTGTGTGTGCATGTGTGTGTATGCACAAAGGAAGTCTGAGAAGTGACAGTAGTGGCATGTGTTTCTTTTTAAAAAAAACGCATTTTTCAATCATTTTGAAGTGGAGTTCAGTGAAAAAGATATGAATAAATAACATCTTACCTGTTGTAGATAGGTGTTTGATTGACTTCAATTTAGAGTATCCATTCTTTCTCATTACGATGGTTAAGGAGTCCTCAAATTAAACATTTGTAACTATTGATTTGGTTTGTTTACCTAAGGAAACTGGTGAAGTGACAGAAAATAGGCTAATAAGAGTGATGTCCTTGGAAGAGCAGTTTTGATGTTTTGGTACGTATTTATGCTCAGATTTGTTAAATAAACTATGCAGGTTAGGCTGAAAACTTGGATAAAAAACTGGTTTAGAAGAAGTTTTGCAGAGGCAGCACGTGTTTGAATGCTGTGCTGGCTTTTGGCAAATTCAGCCAGCCAAGTGCTTTGTTGACACTGAGCGCGTACCCACATTTCAGAATTTTTCTATCAATATTTTTGGAAAGCTGCTGGAATAGACTCTTTCAAACTGTGCCATTTGGTATATTTATATATGTTTGATTTCATAGTTTGCACTAAGTAGCTTTAACACACTTAAAAAATGCATTTATTCCTCATTTCATATCTTTCTTTTCAGTTTCAGTTTATCACTGCACCGTTTTCTGATAACTTACATAACAATGTTGTTTATATTTAGAGCCCAGGGCCGCAAACCTTCAAACTACATCCCTTAATTCCTTGGGCACCCAATGTTGCTAAACAGTGTGTGAATTTGTGTAGGCGGGTGTTTGTGTATGATCATGAGTGAGCTCGTGAATTAAGGCTTGTATGAACTACTGGTGTATTGGCGCAAGCATTATTAGTTGTGTGTGTGTGTGTGAGAGACAGAGTCTTTGTATGTTAATCCTTACCAGACCTATTTGTTGGCCTTTCTGGTAAGAGGGGTGTGTAGACTGTGGTTGGCAGGACTGGCACAAAGACAGATTACAGTAAAGCAGCACAGTTGTCACACGGCCTGAGCTGCTCTGAATGTTGCTTCTGTTTGCGGCGGACTGACTGGTGTTTGCAGGTCAGTTCTGGTGCAGGAGAGTGCAACGGATTTTAATCTCCGATTTCCGCTGAGGGCAGTTCTGTAAGAAGCCCGGCGTAGTTTGTTTTGAGCTGTTCAGTATCTGGCTTTGATTTTCTCAGACTGGTACAACATCCTTTTCCGTTTTGTTATTTTACATTCATTTCCTTCAAGCGGACCTGCTTAAAGAGCACGAGCACAAGTCTTAAGGCTTTGCTCTGCCTCTCTCTGGCTGACTCATCGAGCATATTGTACTGCCAAATCAGACAGGAGCTTTCAGCTCTTTTAAAAATTACTAAACAAGAAATCCCCGTTAGCTGCGCAGCACTGTAGTAGTTAACACTGACTCTCAGTCGTTGACTCCTGGGATGGGCTCCCCAACACAAAATCAGTCCATACTAAAAGGAATGTTGGGGCATTTTAAAGAGGAGCTTAGTGGGGAAAATATGACAAATTGATATCTTACCTGTTGTGGACAGATTCATTGGCTTCGATTTGATTCTGACTGGACCGACAAGATAACAGCTAGTCTGAACGCTGCCATAATTTCATAGTGGTTCATGCAAACACTATTTCATAGGCATTTAGAAAAAAATCTGTTTTATTGTACTTGGTTGTTTACATTAAATGTTGTTAATAAAATTTTGATGATTGGAAATGTTTTAACACAGCAGCAGTCTGTTTGGAAGTGGGTCCACATGGACCTTGTTGACGATCTAAGAATGGCTTGTCCAATCAAACTCACTTCCAAAGTGGGTTACCGTCGTCCTAATTTAACTTCACTTCTCAAAATATAACAGCTCCTGCAACTGGTATTACTCAAACGTGTACACTGCTGTTAACTTTCAGGGTTCCTGCTCATTTTCCGTAATATAATTCAACACTTTTACATACTCAAATCTTCCTAAATTTTAGCTACTTTTCAATCTGTTTTTGCCATTGAAATGTAAGTAACTTTACAGTAAATGTACAATGGTATGGTTTTCTTATCTATGCGATCCAAACACCACAAAAAAACTCCAAAAAACAGTAGAGACAATAAAAAACTTACCAGTTTTCCTTATCTTATGCTTTTGATACCAGAGTTCAACTCTTCAATAGAAATATTGTTCATTTAGAAAAAACTGTGTTCCTGTTTATTTTAAAACAGCTAAATCTAAGTATGCTTACCTGCGTTCTTGGTCTGTGCCATCTTTGTACATCACTCATGCAGGCCAGTGCCAGAAGAACAGCTGGAAGCTGGAGCTGGGAGTAGTGTGCAGTCTGGTAAAGAAGTGCAACTACATGATTGCAAAACCCTTTACCAGCTGCACAACTACACGAATAAGCCAACAAGTTAGCCTTTTCTTTGTCAACACCCAGTGAGATCTAAAATAGATAATTATTTTTAGTACATATACATAAATTAATACTTGTTATAACATATTTTGCTTTAAACAAGTCATAGATTCTAGTTTGAAGATGAGCTGCAACAGCAGCAGAACAAAACAGACTATGCTGCAACCCCAACAGAAGACAAATAGTAACCACTGAACAGGAAGATGTAGAACAGAAATTGTCCATCATACATGAAAGTTCTTCAAATGTCATAAATGAACAAGAACTCGAACTAATGAACATGAGCCAACCAGCTTTCTGACTGTTTCAAACCTGCAGTCTGTGTGGTTCATCATTTCTCTTCATGGACCTGAAGCATCTAGCTCTGACAACTACCTGTCCCTCGACAATATAGGCAT
>NC_051434.1:17917612-17929504 GCF_001649575.2 Kryptolebias marmoratus
TGTGTGTGCGAGAAAGGTAACATTTGTGTGTGTGTGCGAGTCGTCGGGACAGTGTGTGTGTGAGAGAAAGGTAACATTTGTGTGTGTGTGTGTGGCATTTTAGTAGTGTGTATACACAATTTGAATATTTTTTGAGTGTGCGTGAGGGGTTTTTTTTGAGTGTGCGTGAATATTTTTTGAGTTTGCGTGAGTTTTTTGTAGTGTGTGAGAGACAAAACATACATTTTGTCCTAAACGGCCCCTCATAAACTCCTACAGCGCAGCGCAGAGACTAACAAATGAGAAGAATAAGATGAACACTAAGATTTTCCTTGCAAAGAACCACAGGATGCTGCAGACTGACAGAGAAATCTGTTTACAAAAGGTAGAGAAACGGAAGCCAATTCATACATTTATATGTGTTGAAGAGTGAAAATGTTATTTTTAACACAAATGCCATCAGATACATTTTCAAACAGTAAAATATTATGAAAAGAAGTGATTGAAATTGCATAATGACGCTTTATTTTAGCATCCTAATGTACTTCCCATATGAAATCTAGTAGATTGGAGACACTGCGGCAATTTTAAACACCAAATATGTCTGCTTTAAGCTTTTGTGAAAGTTACATTTTTTATATTTGTCGTCCACTGCCAAGAAAGGAGGATGAAAATGTATTCAGGTGTGCCTGTGTTTGTTTGTCTGTTAGCAAATTATCTTGTGAATAACTAGACTGATTGAACTGAAACTCTCAGAAAGTCATTGGCTACACATCTACAACAGATTCACTTTGGGAATAAACTTCATTCAAGATGGCTGCCACAGCTAAATGACCTTATCCAACATAAAAACAGTTATAACCAAGTCAATTTTACAGACAATGAGCTACAGTGTGGTTTGGTAGTAGATGAGAATCATCCCCAACAAACAGTCCAAACGCAAACAGGTGAGTGAATTCTTTGTTTAAAATTTTGGCAAGGTAGTGACGGATATGTACTCTTTCAAGGAATGCTAGTTTCTTCTTGTGTGTATTCATGATTTATGTTAAATAGATCTATGGTAGGCAGCAGTGACATTCATATTTCCCATGAATGTGTGAAACTGATGGTCCTCCTGCCTGAGTTAAACCGCATCATAAAAACCATTGGTGTTTCACTTACATTATATCACTCTGATAAACGCACACACATTCATACACAGTGTGCGGAAAGAAAGGGGGAAAATGTCTAAGTCTATACCGAACCCCACTAAAAGCTTTATCCTCTGGACAACATGAGCGCCATTTGAAGTGCTGCATCCACACAGGCTCACATCCGCCTGGGTACGTGAGCGCCATGTTGAATTCATGACGGTTGTCATAGTGCCCACATAGCAACCGGCTATACATGTAGCGGCCGCTGCTTCTTGTAGACTCAGCGGCGGAGGGGGGAAGGAAGCAGAGAGCTTGGGGGAAAAGGGCTGGGGGGGGAGGTATGGGGGGGCCGGAGGGATAGAGGAGAGAGCAGAGAAACTGGAAGGGGTGTGCATGCCATTTTATGTGTGTATTAGAGAGAGTGTGCGTGTGTGTTTTGTGAGTGAGTGAAGAAGAGAGAGTTAAAAGGCTGAAGTGAAAGAAACAAAAAAGACAGGGATAGATGAAGAAGGAGAGAGTAAACTCACGGTTGACAGCTCTTTGAAAAGCCAGGGGGCTTACGGAGAGACAGACACACACACACACACACAAAAAAAGAATGTCTTCACTGTTTTGTGAAGACAATAATAGTGCCAGAAGACTAAATAAATATCATTCTTTCGGGTGTTTTCAGTGTGGCTGCGCA
This sequence comes from Kryptolebias marmoratus, assembly GCF_001649575.2. Taxonomy (NCBI): domain Eukaryota; kingdom Metazoa; phylum Chordata; class Actinopteri; order Cyprinodontiformes; family Rivulidae; genus Kryptolebias; species Kryptolebias marmoratus. The sequence continues at coordinate 17,919,410 of NC_051434.1, forward strand.
AAATTAACTGGAAAGCCGTTAAATCTGGGATAAATGCTGCATTTTTCCTCAAGTAAAGATCCGCAAATTAAAGAATTGGCCTTATTTGAACAAAGACGCAATTCTAAAATACAGCTCATGTTTATAAATTTAGATGGAATGAACACGAAGCCAAACATGGGCATTCTTCAGCGAGAGAGTGCATTGTCTGTCATTATGGGAAATAAGAGGCATGTACTGCTAATTCCTCCTTAGGTTGTTTGTGATAGCATGTGCAGAGCATTTCATGGGTAATTGATGCTCTGAGTCTTATTTTGGAAGCTGAATCAAACGACAGAGATTTTATGCATCGCCTAGCATTAAAAAAGAAAGAAAGAAAGAAATGCAGCAGATGAACAGTCACTCGCAGAAGTACACAACATATAGACCTGTTTTATGTGCGGCTCCTCTTGTCGCTCCAGACATGAATGAATGCAAATACTGTACGTACAGAAAACACAGGCCAAGAGGGGGCACACGTGAAGTTACTCTCACACAGCGATGCAGGCACACATACATGAATATTTCAGCTAGCTTTAAAACGTGCAAAGCAACCATGGCCCATCCCCCCACCCACAACCTACCAACTCTCTGCCAATGCTTGGGTAGCAACTCAGGAATAGGCCAGAGATGATGGAGAAGGAAAGAGGGATGTGAGTAGACTGAAAACACATCAGGCAGAATGAGGAGAGAGAGGGCGGAAGAGGACATGTTGAGAAATGTAGACATCAGAGTGCAGTGACAACCCTGACTACCCTGAGACTAGTAGGGAAAAATTCAAATTTATTCTTCCACATCACTGGATATGAAATACAGTGTTTAGTGAGTAGGAGTACAGCAAAGACATCTCCCCCCTCGGTGTTCTTTGTTTTGGTGTTTCACAATCTGGGATTTATTTGGACTTTTATTTTGAATATAAATAGCAATTTGACAAAACTACTTTAATCTTACGGGGAGATTTTGTTGGAAATATGTTTTAAAAATATGACGGAAAAGTGTTGCAAGTATTATAAATTCACCTTCATTGTTTTAAAGCTCCACTCATTTTCTTTAAAATCCGTAAAATTAGTTAAATAAAATGATCTCAGTACACTTGTTCTGAACACCTCTAAGACCTTGTCCACCTCGTCTTTTTATTTGTCATTTTTAAAATTATCCTCATAAATATGGCATCATTTATAAAAGTGTTTTCATCCAGACAAAAACATCAAAAATGACCAAAAAGCTCTGTAGTAACTATGCCATGCCTGTGTGTGACGCTGTAACGCTGCCATAAACCCAAAACAGGAATTAGGACAAGGCGCATGTGCAGAACGTTTGTACACTGGGTACAAAATCTAAACATAACAAGACAACGCTGTCGGGCCAAAGATTAGGTTTGAGGCAGGGCTATGACATCATTGTTTTCTAAAGTTTGCCTCTTAGCTATCTGCACAAAGATGCGAGGGTGGCGTTTCAGGATTTTTCACTCTGAAACCCATTTTTAGAAAATACTGTTTTGGGACTCCTAAAATACCACTTCAATTTGGACGCAATGCCTAAACAATAAAAAACTTCAGCATACAAAAGCTGTTCCAATGTGGACGGCCCCTTACTAAGCAAAAAAAAACACAAACACCAAGTAACTCTACACACAGGTCAGAAATTAGGTTGTAGAGGACAGTGGATTGTCAAAAATACTCCAAACGCTGAATATCCCATAGAGCACCAATAAATCATTTTTTTATAAAATGGAATGATTATGTCATCACAGCAAACCTGCCAAGAGAGGGTCATCCACCAAAACCCACGGATCTGGTAAAGGGGGCATTAATCAGAAAAGCAACCAAGAATTTGTCTACCTAAAGCTGCACAGAGCTGGGCTTCATGGAAGAGTGGCCAGAGGGAAAAAAACTTAAATAATAAAATAAGGCATCTGGAAGAAGGTCCTGTGCTCAGATAAGCCTACTATAGAAAGTTCTGGTCATCAAGAACATGTCTGGAGCAAACCTAACAATTCCCACCCTTACAATAAAGCATGGTGGTGGCAGCGTCATGCTTTGGGGATGTTTTTCCATTGTCAGAAACTAAGAAAGTGGTCAGAGTTGAAGAGAAGACGAATGGAGTATAATACTGAAAAATTCTTGAAGGAAAGCTTTTTGAGTCTGACCAATAATTTAGACTAGGACAGAGGGTGACCTTCCAGCAGGACAATGACCCTAAACGCACTGCTGAAGCAACGCTCCAGTGATTAACGGAGAAACCATTGAAATGTTCTTGAATGGCCCTGTCAAAACCCAGACCTCCACCTGACTGAGGATCTTTGGTATGACTTAGGGATTTCTGTACACAAGCAACATTATTTCAACTTGAAGGAGCTGGAGTATTTATGAATGGGTAAGTATTCCAGTGGCTGTTGTAATAAAAGTGGACTTTTGGGATATCTGGTTAGCTGACTGAGGTGTTGCATGATAAATGAAATTCATTTTACCATCTCAACCCAGCTGCTTCGCAATTGGCTGCGAACCACCTCTCTACACCCTGAAAGTCATGCCCTGAAGGCGCCAACAGATCCACTACATCGACAAAAAGCACAAACGAGACCCTGGTGTTCCAATTATCTTGATGCGCCGATTCTGACGGTGTGTAGTACTTCAGCATCTAGGTAATAAAAACAGCACAGTTTGAAATCTTGTTTTGAAACAAGTTTTTTAATGATGGCCTTTTTTCACCAACTGTCCTAACAGGTTTTTACTAACAACTCAATACAATAGTATAGTACTGATTTAACCAATCCGCTCATATTAATGTTTCTGATTATACCCAGTTCTGCTTTTAGACTGAAATGTTTGCAGTGAAACACACTGTTGCAATGATTTAGGGTGCTTGAGGAGTGACATTAAGGAAAGAACACGGGCATTTAAAGTGTCCAGTTAGCAGACACGAGACCATAAATCTTTCAAACCAGGACACTTCCGGGACATAGGATAATTTACTAAGAACTTGTTGCTTGCTTTCATTTAGGAGGTAAATGCATTCATTTTCTAGAGCATTTCCAGGGCAATTTTCCTGAAACACTGCTGTGTTTCTTTAAGACACTTAGTTTTGGCAAGTGAAATATTTCATTTGAAGAGGAGTGAGTGTGTAGGCTCATATGTGTGGGTGTTCATGATGCAAGCCTGTGAAAGCATGTGACTCTATGGGCTAAATGTTAAAACTGAGCAGACTCTTCAGTGAAAGTGTCTTGGTGGCAATTAAATACACAGTGGAGTCAATTGGATGCAAGTGTTATTGAGACATGAATTGCATTGCTTGAGATTTACTCACTTCATATGACTTTACCCAGATATGATTGGAAGGGAGCACAAGAACAGAACTTGTGTGCTGAGGGAGTTTGGGAAGAAGAACGCACACATGCACCCACTCATCCGCTCTCAAGAGGGGTCAGCATGTCTTCCTGTGGGATGCTCAGCCAACAGAGGAGGAGGTCAAAGTTTGAGGGAAAGTTGAATTGCATTCAATGTTACTCTCTGTCTTTTTTTATTTATTTATTTTTTTCCCAGTAGACATAGCAGGCACTGAAATACATTTCACTCATATGCTTCCTAGTGATCCTACACCTCATTCCCTGTTGCATCGTTCCTAATCTCTCGCTCCATTTGCACTCGTCAGGAGATAACGGCATCATTAGCACACATTAACATGTCTCTATTATCATTCCCTGTGTCCCAAAGTCCCTGTACTTGTGCACGTATGCATGTATTTGTGTGTGTGTGAGAGAGAGAGAGAGAAGAAATGAAGGAGCTGTGACTGAGAACGAGGTGCAAATATGAGCTTTTTAACAAATTCAGTCTGTCACAATCTGTTTCAGAAGTGCATGTGTAAGCCAACACATCCATTTACACATCAGTCAAGATATTCCACAGCAAAAAGTACTTGCTAATTATTCAAATTATGTGGATGTTTGACAGTCTTTTCGTTGTGGTATGACAATATTGTTGAATTATAAGATCTACCTTTTTCCCATCTTAACCAAAGTAGCACAGCTCGTTTGCTGTGTTGGAAAATTTTGACTAAGTCGAAACAATTTATAACTCAGGCCCTGTTTACAAAAGATAAAGAGATTTTCAGTATTTTGAGCGCCCTAAATACTTACCACATCAATTTAGTTCAAAAGGCCAAAAAAGACCACATTATTCCCACTGCGTTGAATTTTAAAGGTTAAAAAACATTTATACTCATTCATCTTCCATTTACCGATAGTCGGGTCACAGAGTAGTTTCAGACGGGAAACCCAGACATCTTTCCTTGTAGCAACATTTTCCAGCTCATCCCTTAGGGATCCCAAAGCATTCCCAGGCCAGAGAGGATTGATAATCCCTTCAGCGAGTTCTGGGTCTGCCCTGGGGTCTCCTCCTGAAGGAACATGCACAAAAACTCCTTTAAGGTGAGGCATTTCAGAGGCAACCTTATCAGATTCCCAAAACACCTCAGCTAACTCCTTTCGATGCTGAGGAGCAGTGGCTCTACTCCGAGCTGCCCCTGGATAAAGAAGCTCTTCCCACGATCTCTAAGGGCAGTATCTCACTGGGCTGTGGTTGTTGGTGACAAGTTTGCAAACAGAATTTACGAGAAAGTGTCCAAATAATTTCAAAACATTCTCAATTTCTTTACGTTGCAGTCTTGTCGCTTAAATTTTGAACTTCTAAGTTTAGTTTTCATAATTCTAGAGGATTAGAGCTGTATTTGACACCTGCATTGGAGCACTACTTATGACACAAAACATCTAAGGCTACAGAACTGAATGTCTAATGATAAATAATAATTATAAAAATTTAAAAAAACTGGTCCAAAAGTGTATTAAGTTCAATCATAAACATGTAGGTGGCTGCCAAGATGGATAAAAAGCGAGCTGAGATGGGTACAGTGTGGTTAAAGGTTGACGCTGAAATAATGTGCACAGCCTAGGATACAGTTTGACAAGCTGTGCACATGAAAATATCCCATGGTTTTTCAAAACCTGGCTGCAAAACTCACTTATCGCAAACAATCAGGGAAACTGCTCCTGGAAATTTGAAGGTTTTGTCACAATTTTCTTGCCTTTTTGACTAGTCTCCAACAGTGAGATTCAACCCTAAGGCTGAGCTCTGTCATTGTACGAACCTTCATGACCACAGGTGAGGGTTGGAACTTAGATGAACCAGTAAATTGGGATGTTTGCCTTTTGGCTCAGGTACTTTTTCGCACAACAGACTGGAGCAACTTCCCCATTACAGCAGATGCTCCATCCATCTCCTGCTCCATCTCACCATCACTTAAGAACAAAACTCAGATGCTTGAACTCTTCCACTTTATTAGTCTAGTTTGAAAACATTTTTTGAGTTGCCTATTTAGTTTAAGAGCTCTGACAGGATTAGCACTATTTACTTAAAGTTCTGCTTTTAGTAGCCAGATTAGGACATGTTGAAACGTTGTAGAGTTACAAGATTTTAAAGTTCTCTTCAATGCTGTTGACTTGCTAAATGTGTAAAGTCTACAGACATAAATGTTGACAGACACTTATTTATAATAAGAAAAAAAATTATAGGTTATATTTAGACTATTTACAAGAACCTTACAAACTCTTCACCAGAGTGTCCACAACATAAAGCTTAGGTCTAATGGTACAATTGGAAAATTAACCATTGACCAAAGGTGGCATGGTACCAACTACACATATGTACCACCTTTGCTAAAACATGGGGTTCATTATGGACAATGCATGCCTAGCACAGTAGTCCAACAGCAGAACTCCACTTGGATTCAGATCATGGAGGTCATTCCTTCCAATCCCACCTTTCCAAGGCTTAATCTGATTCTTATCCTGAAGCCAGTTTAATATTGGAATTTCTACCAAGGACTGGCGCTCCAGACAACTCAACCCCAGGATCATGTGGGTCCTGGAATCCCTCCACCACGTCAAGGTGGCAATTTTGTGGATGGGTGGAGATTCTGTGGAGACACAGTTAGCTGCAGTTGTTATGATCTCTATAACAGGAAGTTAAAAGGGCTTGGAAAGTTAAGACAGTTTTAAGCATTCAGCACTGTTGAAATAATATTTTTTCCCACTTGTATAAATTCCTGAAAACCTGAAGTAAAGTTTTTGAAGTAAGTTTTTTTTTTTTTTTTTTACCAAAAACTCATATGCCTTTTGCGGTTTTGGGCAAAACTCATCTTATTTTTATATTTTTTTACAAGACTAAAAATAAAATACTTTTTCATAATACCGACAGAGCTTAAATGTGTGTACTGTGTAGAAAAAAAGTATGAGCCTCATTCTTGTTTCCTAGCTTTCAGTGAGCTGTCATTAAATCAGATGTTTCCCACTTCACATTTCTGTTGCAGGAGAATTGACTCAGAAATTGTCAGTACACGATGTATTATTACAACAAAATTGTATATTTAGTAATGTTGTTCTCAGGAAACAAAGGGAAATAATTTATGCTTTTTGACACTATGTTGCTATGAGTTAATAAAAAAAATGCATGTGTATTTTCTTATGTTGTGCTTTTGTATGCCACTTTATTTGTGTGTGTTACAATGTTAATATTGTCTGTGAAACATCAGAAATGTCATAACTAAACTATGCCTCTCACTCTGTTAGAGATCCCACTCATCTCAGTAGTTGGACTTTCTCTGTATTGTTCAAAGTTGCGACTGTCATACCACTACAAGGGCAGCATTTTCTCTCAAGGCCATGATAGTGCTACAAACAAGGTGAAGCTGGTTACATTCAAAATGGTCCTTGGCTGGAAGTCTACATATTTTTCCTGAGGGATCCAGCCACAGTCCAGACACTTTCCTTGTCAGGGTCAGTGCCCTGCCCTAAATGTTTAGGAACAGTCATAAATCAGGTGTTTCAAAAAGCTTGGAAGATGGGATTTAGTTGCTGGCAGTGCATTGTTTTTTGCTGTTTTTCTTTGTATGAGGAAACCCACAGGATGAGCACCTGCCTATATGAACAACTGGAATCGTTGATCTCAAACATACTCACACAGATGTGTGTGCACCTGAAAACAGAGGAGTTCAGAAACGCAGAAGAAGAAAAGGTTAAAATGTCAAAGCTTTTATTCAAATAGAGTGCAAATGAAAAACAGATGACTGCATTTGTCCTTATTTAAAACACACCGGTTTAGAGTAAAATAAATAATTTGTCATGTTCATGAGTCATGTTTATGAATACCATGTTTATGAATTGCTTGCGGTAATAGCTTGCCCTCCCTCTCATTTATGTTTCTATACAACTGCTTTAATATGCACTGGTGTTTAGCAAATACAGTAATATTTTCTTTTAAGCTGGTGTAGAGGTGGGCCACATCTTACAACAAAAATCACAAAGCTCATAAATAGATTGATATTTGACCAATGTCCTCCTCACCTGTTCATCCAACAAACCTCTAAAAGGTTTCATTTTACTAAAGCATAAACTCATATTGTGCAGGGCTGCTTTCACACTGTGGATAAAAAATCCCCCCCCAATTATCACCCTTTAGTTCGCATCCTGACGACAAGGCAGTTGACTTCTTTCTAATATTCTAACTTTCCCTGAACTGCTGGATCACATGCTTATAAACTAATACAACAAGACGACATTTCAAACCACATGACATAAAAGACAATGAAATGCACAGTGAGAACATTTGCTCTAAACTTATACAAACAAAACATTCTTTGAGACAATTTTGCTTTTAGCAATATTTGCTTGGACTGTCTGCAAAATATGAGGCTTCTGTGACATGTTGTTTATCCACTCTGTCTACTGATTCCCTCTGCATGACCCTTCAGTGATCCTCAAAAACCTCTGGCCTTTTGATGCCCTTCCCAAGCCCACAGGGTTGTATGTGGGCTAAAGCTGTCTCTCCCTGCCTGACCTCGCTCTGCTTGCCCGCCTGCCTTTCCAGGCCATAATCCTGATCAAGCATGTCTAGACCTCTCATTACCAGCATGTAATCAGAAGTTAGGGAGGAGGGGGCCAGAGCTAAGGGACCGGAGGGAGGTCGGGGGTGGGAGGGGAGAAGACGCAGCGAAAGTGACCCTGACAGTGACCTGCACATTTATTTCACTGTTTACTCTTTCAGTGAACAGACTATACAATGAGTCAATACTCCGGACGGAAGAAGGATGAGAGGGTAGATATGAGGCAGGGAAGAGAGGGGCCAGACATAAACAGAGCATTACACAGGGAGAGGGAATCTTCCACAACGGCGTGTCTTACAAGGCTCTGAATTTAGAAGGAATGCTTCAAACTTTGCAAAGAATTTTGTCGCCTCAAATGCAAACTGACAATTTCTTTTCTGAAAGAAATGTTTTTGCTGTCCTATCAAAACCACCACTGTCACACCAGCCTGCTCAGTATGAGCATAGAACCAGCAACAAGCTAACTGTCGTATTTTCTGCACTATAGGGCCCACTGAATTATAAGACACACTGTCAATGAATGGCCCATTTTCAAACTTTTGTTATATATAAGGCAAACCGGACTATAAGGCGCATTAAGCGAAACAAAACAGCCCCCTATCTTTTCAGAGAATACTGCACCGACCTAAGCATCAAATATAAATGCCTACTCCTCTCGCTCAGGTCAGCGTACCTGCGCGACACTACAAAGTACAATAACTGAGCCTTAATGCTGCAAGTGGTGCAGCTTTGTAGTTTACCAAAGTCGTGCTAAAACATCACAAGTTCTTACATATATAAGGCGCTCCGGATTATAAGGCTCACTGTTGTTTTTTGAGAAAATTGAAGGCTTTTAAGTGCGCCTTATAGTCCGGAAAATACAGTAATACTAGTTGTGAACTGAAATCTCTACAGTCCACAATAAGTCGTCTCATGGCATGGTACAAAAAATTAACAAGTCCAGTCAGACCCAATTACATACAATTAAATTCAAAACAAATGCAAACTGAATTCCAATTCACTTAGTATATAATATAATCAGATTCATTGTGTTATAAAAATGCCAATAGGTAAAATAAAGTTTTCTGTCTGAGAAATCCAACCGATTGCATCAAATCTTAGCTTTGTTGCATTCCTCCATCTTGGGCAAGCATGGGACAGAGGAGGACAGTGAAAAGGAATGAGCCCTTTTTAACTGGAAGACGTCTGTAGCATAGTGGTCCCTAAATGGTGAACTGCAATCTGGATCCAGGCCCAAATAAAAATAAAAATATCAAATAAAATCTTATCTGGACCCAGAAGATATTTTATTATAATGTCTTTAAAATAATTTCCAGAGCTAACTCTCTCCATTACTCTCACTCTCGCTGCACCGTAAAAAGCTTGAAAAAAAAAGAGTCTGATTAAAAAACAGGCATGGCTGTTGCTACAAGAGTAAAGTTGATGGGGAATTTAGAGGTTTTAATCCAAACTGGACTGACTCCTAATATACAGTCTTCCTGTGGAGGGTTTAAAACCTGTTTGTTTCAGTGGTGATTATTAAAATCTGCAATATAAGAAGTTACTACAAAATAAGCATAAATATTATTTATTATTTATCCACTCTCCATTGGGCCATCAACTGTTTTTCTACACAGTTTCTGGGCATACATAAAAAATTGTGTATATAAGTAGGTGCACTTGTGACATACTGTCGGAAAGGTCACAATTTTTCAGTATGATTGACACAAAACATTTTAGGTTACTGTAGATGAAACCAGCTCCAACACCAACAATACAGGTGCTGGTCATAAAATTAGAATATCATGAAAAAGTAGATTGATTTCAGTAATTCCATTTAAAAAGTGAAACTTGTATATTATATTCATACATTACATACAAACTCATATATTTTAAATGTTTATTTCGTTTAATTTTGATGATTACAAATGACAACAAATGAAAATCTCAAATTCATCATATCAGAAAATTAGAATATTACTGAAGACCAAGAAAAACAAAGGATTTATAGAAATGTTGGCCAACTAAAAAGTATGAACATGAAAAGTATGAGCATGTACAGCACTCAGTATTTAGTTGGGCCTCCTTTGGCCTGTATTACTGCAGCAATGCGGCGTGGCATGGAGTCGATCAGTCTGTGGCACTGCTCAGATGTTATGATAG
>NC_051434.1:17930560-17935282 GCF_001649575.2 Kryptolebias marmoratus
ATTAAACGAAATAAACATTTGAAATATATGAGTTTGTATGTAATGTATGAATATAATATACAAGTTTCACTTTTTAAATGGAATTACTGAAATCAATCTACTTTTTCATGATATTCTAATTTTATGACCAGCACCTGTATGTTTTTTGTGAAGATGGGCCCAGCCTAGAGTCTGATTCAGGGAACAGGAACAACCCGCATAAAAAAGGTAATGCATTGTCAAACGGGGAAAAAGAGATGAGTTATCTAGGCGACAGGACGGTGCGATCTGCACAGAAGCCCCCAGGAGAGCGATAGACAGGAGAGCGGGCAGCTGGGCGCCTGAGACTGCAACAGAAACTACCTCTTCTAGATCAGAGCTGGGCATTGGGCAACCTTTTTTTCCCAAAGGGCCACATAAAGAACTGGGACTGCTGCAGAGGGCCGGACCAACAGGCTAAATCCAGCTCTGTCAGTTATTAGTTTTAAAATTAGCTATAAATATGATTTTCATTAGCCGCTAAGAGTAGACATTGTAATTGAACCATAAAAATATGAATCAGTAATACTGAGAATTTAAACTGTTTATTTTTATTTTTAAAAATGAGCATTACAAAAACAGTCGTGGAAAGAAATGTGCATTTCAAACACCAGCATCAAGTTACCTCCATCCATCAATTTTCTATCTCTGCTTTTTGTTTTCCAGGTTGTGGAGCAGCTGGTGCCTATCTCCAGTGGTCATGGGGTGGGAGGTGTGGGACACCCTGGACAGGTCGCAAGTCCATCACGGGGCCACATAGAGACAAACAACCATTCACTCTCTCACTCACACCTGGGGACAATTTAGTTACCTATTAACCTAAGATGTGTATTTTTGGAAACCCACGCGTGCTCAGTGAGAACATGTAAACTCCACACACAACGGCCCTAAGTTGGGTGGCAAATTAAGAACATAAAATTGCTAAATTTTGCATTTATTTTCCCCAGTAAAAAGAATCAAGTCTTTGTTGGGTTTGAACATGTGCACTGAAGGCATGTTGCTCACCTGAGTTTGACGTGAAGGACAGTTGCCAGGTGATTTTCAGTGAAAGAGGATCTGTTTCTGGATTTGCATACAGAGTGTTGCAACAATCTGCAGACTAACATGTCAGATTTTCAGTATAAAAAACCATAGATTTCTTTGGAAATAATCGCCCGATGCAACAGTGACGTAATTTACCACAAAAGATTTACTTAAAGACTTCTGGCATTTTTCAGGTTTGAATTGTTTTTTATGGCTCACGTTTGTTCTTGAATTTCAAGCAGCTTTTAGCTTGACTCTCTCACGAGAATTTCTCTCTGATTCTCCAAAGTGAAAGTGCCCTGACTGCTGTCTACTGCAGGTAAGATACTGCCTGATTACAGAACTTCACCTTAAAAAGACATCTAACTTTGGGTGATAAATCAAGTGGTTTTCTTTTCTTTTTTCTAATTTGTTTAAGAGTCATTGTGTGAATGCTCATTCAGAATTTACACTATTGTTTTCCTGTATTTTAATTTTTGTACATTTTTTAAACTCTAACTACCTCTGCATAATTTGCTATTTTAGCCATTCATATATCAAAATGTTCAGCTCATTCAGGAGAAGGGTGCTGCAATTTTCCCTACAGCTATTTTCCCCATAGAAATACATTAAGATCTCTTTAATTCCTCCAAAAACATTCTTCTTTTTGACATCTGCTTCAACATCTTTGCTCTTTTTTTGCCTTCTTATGCTACTTTTAGCTTCTGTCTAGCAAATTTAATCAAAGTTATTCTGCACTCAGCATTCATTTTTGCAGAAAATGGTATTTCTCTAGTTTTCTTAGTTGTACTTGGTCCTAATTTAGGTACTTCTTCAGTATATTTCAAAATTGACAATGCAACACTTTAGGAAATTATTGGCATATTTCATAATTGGGAGACATTTTGGCCAGTTACAGTATAATAATAAAATAGAAAAGGACCATGTTGATAGGAAATTAGGCGATGGAGAAATTTATGTCACTGGATTTACCACCATCATCTCAATCCCATTACCACACATACTCAGTTTATGCTAAGCCACGGGTGACATGTTGAGATTACTGAACACGAGATGTAACGATGGGCTAAACTCATGAACTAATGCCACAAAGGGTGTGTGTGCCTTCCATACATAGAGAACACTGTGTATTGTTACATATTACAAAGGATGAGCAAATATGGGCTTGAAAGTGCGTTTAGCTAGGTTGTCTTGTTTTGGGGCCTGTCTGTCAAGCAATAATTGCAGTAGTGTCCAGAATGCATGACAAGCCTCCACATCTTGACTTATTACTTCACTCTCATGCACAACATAGTTTCCTATATGATCACAGGAATGCCTAGAGTCAGTATGTGCACACACTGCTGCACCAAAACACATGTTCTATAAATCCAAAGTAGCTGTGTTGGTATGCAAGATGACTGGAGGCCTCTTCATCTCGATTCTGAAACATTCATGTGGGCCTGCTTTTGGTCTCATCCCAGTCTTTCTCCTACCTCTTCCACTGATCTGCTTCCGCCCCCTCACCCTCTTGTCCTGTTTCTTCTTTTCCTAATCTCCCAACCTTCCCTTTATCCCTCTGCTTCCTTCCCACTCTCACAGTTTAGATTCATCTTTTTAAAGCATCCATATTATGCACAGTATTCCTCATTTTGTCTTGTTCACCTCAACTTTCATTCATTTTTCAAATCTGTAGCCAGTAGTTTTGCCATCTCTGGTAGTTCTTAAGTGTGTGTGTGTGTGTGTGTGTGTGTGTGTGTGTCCCTTGACAAATTCCTGGTCTGATTTACATATAGGGGGCTTAACAACATAGCTCTAATTGGCTGACTGGTTTGCATTGAGTGTGTTAATTTCTTGTCTGTGAAAGTGTTCAGGCAGGGCTTGACCAGCCCCCCCCATGGGAAGACTTTACAACATTAGCTGTCAATCACTGCAGCCCACAAAGAAGGCTGCTGTAGCAATAGCTTATGAATAAACAGTTAAAAAATACTCAGATAACACAGGATCTTCTGTATAGTTACAGACTTCAAGGTGAACATATGAGATTAGATTCAGATTACATTACATGTTAGCTGTATAGAAATAACCTTTTTGTTATACAAAAGAGTTTTTAATAGCCACATCACATAAAATAGACATGATTAGACATGTAAAACCAAGTAAAAAAAAGACAACTTGGGGAGCCACTACCAAATGTTCATTCACGGGCTTCAGAAAGTATTCAGACCCTCTTCACCTTTAGCAATTTTATGTTGATGCTAATTCAATATTCCACACTCAATGCCTGCAATGACGAAGAAAAACAACAATTGTTATTTTACTGACTTTGTTGGAATTATCAAAAAGGGAAAAAAGAAAATATCACATTTAATAGTATAGATAAGTACAAATTCTTATTACTGAGTCAAAGCAGATTTTGGAGACGTTACAGCCTCGAGTCTTTTTAGGTTTGATGCAACAAGCTTTGCACACGTGGATTGGTGCATTTTCTGCCACTCTTTTTTGTAAATCCTCTCAAGCTCAGTCTGACCCATCAGGGGGACCATCAGTGGGCAGTTATTTTAAGAGATGTTTGATTGGGTTCAAGTTCGGGCTCTAGGTGGGCCACTTTTCACAGCTCTAAACCTCTCCTGTGTTTCTTCACTATGTTCTTTGGGTCAGTGTCATGTTGGAAGGCAAACCTTCAGTCCAGTCTGAGGTCGTGGGCTCTCAGAACAGGTTTTCATTGAGGATATTTCTGTACTGTATGATGGATTTGTGGCCTGTCCAGGGTGTACCTTGCCTCTAGCACAATGACTGCTGGAGATAGGCCCCAGCTCCCCCACGAACCTGCATGAAAAAGCGGGTAAAGAAAATGGATGGATGTTTCTGTGCTTTGCTTTATTCAGCTTTCTCTCAACCTTAACCTGTCTCCCAGTCCCTGCTGATGAAAAAGATCCCTACAGCGTGACATTGCTTTATCTTGGTTTCATCAGACCAGAGAATCTCGTTCCTCACAGTGCGAGAGTCCTTCAAGCAGCTTTCAAGTGTTTTTCACTGAGGAGATGCTTCTGTCTGACCACTCTGACATGAAGCCTCGGTCAGCGGAGGCCTGCGGTTCTGGTTGTACTTCTGGAACTTTTTAGACACTCCTCTCAACCAACTTTGGGAAGAGTCCTGGTTATGCCAAATTTCTTCCATTTATGAATTATGGATACCACTGTGCTTTTGGGAACCTTCAGAAGAGCCGTTTTTCTTCTCTAGTCTTCCCCAGATCTGTGTCTTCCAACAATCCTGTCTCTGAGATCTGCAGGCAATTCCCTTGACCTTTTGGCTTGGTTATTACTCAGATGTGCTTTGTCTGATAGGAGGCCTACTACACAGCAAATTCAAAAGTGTTAAATGTTTTGGTGTTAGCAGACTTTGTGCAAAAGCAGAGTTAATTTTACACTTATAGAGTCACATTCTGTTTATGTAACTCTGGGATGTATATTATTAGTAGTTAAAATCCAGTGTTAAAACAAAGTGTTTACGCATCAAATCTAGAGGTGTTAAAATGGAATCAATAACTCTTCACTTCTTAACTCTGAACTCCACCAGCAGCTCGAACACTGAAGGAGTTAATTCACTGACTCCGCCCCAGAATCACAGATTCCCACCGAAGCGAAGCGACAGAAGCCAAGTCATTTCAGGACTATTTACTTTCCACCTGTCGGAGTTATT
>NC_051434.1:17936753-17996729 GCF_001649575.2 Kryptolebias marmoratus
ACTGCATTTTGTATTGCACAGCTGACATGTCAGACCTTTTAATAAGCAATATGTGAATGAAAGCGACATGTGAAACATGCACATTATTCAATGTTGTAATATGTTTTGTAATTATAGTGCACATTTTGAAATAAATGCATTTGAGAAAATCATTGCCTCTTAAATGTTTATTTTACAAAGAATTTTTAAAAGTTCAAAACAATAAAGTACCTATAATATTAACTACAAATAACTCTTAAGAAGTTAAAAGAAGTAAGAGTTAATATTAAAATCTAACACTGAATTAGTGTTAGTAAGTGTTAAATTATTAACTCCAGCAGATTTGATATTTGACACTTTATAAGAGTTAAAGTACAAACTCTCCAAAAAGAGTTAAAATCAGATCTGACAGTGTTAATCTGGGCCTCCTGGATTTGCTGTGTACAGAGAGATGTGTGCCATTCCAAATAATGTCCAATCAATTTATTTACCACAGATAGACCTCAGTCAAGGTATGGGAACATCTCACCAGCAATCAAGAAAAATGGGAAGCAGCTAAGTCCCTGTTTACACGAGAACGATCTCTGGAAATGTTAGTGGGGTTTTTTTCAGTGTTTATTGTGGCGAATGAACAAGGAAAAAATGTGATTACATGAACATCACTGTGCTCATTGAATCTACTGAAGTTTCCATGCCAGGCAGGGTTGCCAGATATAAAATGACAACTATCGTACTGTCAATTGAAAATTATTGTATTTTGACTCAAACTTTCTCAGGGGGGAGATTGTAAGATTAACTATGTGTTGTGATTGGTGAACATGTGCACAGAAAAGGAGGGAAATTTGAACCTAAAATTATCATATAAAAATGGTAATTATCACATATCTGGCAACACTGCTTTCAACAAGGCGCATATGCAGTCTGGAGCATGTAAACAATTACAACCGAAATGGTGAAACACAAACATTTGTTTGGACCGACAGTGAGGTTGGGTTGCTGCTGCATGTTGAAAAAGGTGAGTAACACAAACAGCACTCGGTGATCTGCTATTATTACTGTTATTGCTCTGCTAGTGCAGAACAGCTATTGACTGCAGCCGTCTGTGGTGCACATGTGCAATTTCACACATTGCAGCTTCCTTTGAAATGTAAATGGGAGTGTCCGAAAAGTTCCACTCTGAGACCTGGGTTCAAAAGGTTTCAGTGTCGTTGCCGTGTAAATGAACGATCGAACTGCAACAGAAATGTTAGTTTCGCAGAAAAACAGCTCTGAGTAAATGGCCCCTAAGACAAATTTGAAGTATTGTTTCAGAAGATTTGAATGTAAGAGTAGCTCAGTCTCTCACTGCAATTGTCGGAGGCTAGTTGGCAACTCATAACATAGCAACCAGCGAGCCTTGCTAGATTTCTTTCTCCCATAGCAGGTGTCATAGGACACCTACCAGCGGGAAAGTTTTTGTGCTCTACAATTACTGAAGTTACTGAGTTCGAGATGGGTTTGAGATGCCGTGAAAACTCTGCGACTGCTACTAAAAATTAAAAAAGATTGTTGCACATATTTTTGAACACGAGCAAAATCCAGACATCTAAACTGCAAGCCATTTTGGAGACTACCTTGCGAGTGCCGGTTGTAAACTAGTCACCAACAGAAACAGTTTAGTGAGATACTATCTTGAAAGTGATATTTTAGTTATTTTTATTTTTCAGTAATTTTCTAAATATACACAAATCTGATTTTATTTTGTTATTATGGGGTACTGAGTGTAGAATGAAATTAATAATAATAGGGTTTTTAAGCAACTGCAGTATCAAGCTTCAACAATACAATCTAAAAAAACGAGGGCAGTCTGAACACATTCTAAACCCTAAACCAAACAAACAAAAAAACTTGACAAAAAAATCTGAACAAGTATATGACCTAATCTAAAGCATTGTTGTTTGGTTGACTAGAGCACAGATATGCAGTTTCACCAGCAATTAGTCCCATCACCAGGAACAATTCAAAACTCCCACAAACACAAAAAACTGTACAGCTGTGTGATTTATCAGCACTAATAAAATCAATATGCAGCTTTTTTGGTCTTTGGCAAACCCATGTTGCTGACTGGTAACATGGGGAATGACAGAGACTCAAGCCAAGCTTTCTGAATGTAAATTCGTTTCAGACCAGGATTTATTGAGATTTCCAGAGAGAGAACTGAATCGTTTACATAATGAAACAGATTCTGGTTGCAAACTTTAAAACCCCAACAAAATTGAACAGAAATAGAAGCTTGATTTAATCAGCTGTCATGTTGTGGTAACGAAACGACCAAAACAAGAATTCTTACCCACATAAAATTGATACAAGTTTTACATATGCGTCCCACCCTCCTGTTTTATTTACTGCAAGCTTTCCCATGTGCCAGCCTTGCCGTGTTGACTGTGTTCTGCAAAATACAGTGATTCCAGGAATATTTATCACCGAATCTCACAACAGTGGCATTGTGTGCAGTGTGATAATGTGGCAGAGTCTATGCTGGGAGACATTCGTCCTGCTGTGTTGTTTACCATGCAGTCAAAAAAGCAAGCCATTAAAATTCTCCTCATTGTTGCAAGTCGTTTCTCTGACGCCGGCCTGCATCTCAATTGGCTTTTCATTGAGACAGTCAGGGACTCAATTAGCTTATCTGGCTATTAACAATATCTGCCTCCATGCTGTTGTTGTTGTCCTCGTTGCAGGGCTTGCAAACACATAAATACACATGAATTCAGAGCAGTTAGCTTATGCCCAGTTCTGCAGTGGCATGTCAGCAATTGATGTCAACATCTTAAAGAAAAAAAAATACAACCTGAAAACAGTGATCATCAACTGGTGGCCCGCAGACCCCATATCCCAGGGGGAGGTGCAGGCCAGAAATTATTTTCCTGGTCAACAATGTAAAGCTCTTGGCGTGTGACTTTTTTTTTCCTTCTTCCCTGATCATGAACTAAAAGTTTATCTTCCTGTTTCCTATAAACCTTTACCCACCAATGTTTGAACTGGATATACATTGAAAGACACACAGAAACACACACACACATGCACAAAACAAAGAACTGCCCTACCAGTCAGCAAACATCTCTTTAAAATTTAAATGATACAAAAAAAATGATTCAAATAAATAAAATATATGAATAGATTTTGAATTAAGCATAGCGTCATTTCATACTAAGCAGACTGATTAGGCCTAAATCTGTTCAGGGTCAGGAGGACCTGGTGCCTATCTTCAGTGGTTGTTGAGCAGGAGGTGTGGTCCACCCTGGACAACTCATTAGTCTATCACAGATAATAATAATAATAATAATAATAATAATAATAGTCTGCCTGTAGTCACAGAATTTCTCGGTGCAGCCAGGGTGCAGAAGGAGACTGGTTTGGAGGCCTGTTGGTGCACTGTGCTGTGATCTCCAGATCTCACTGGAAATGTTCACAGCTGAGTGTGAAGCAGCTGGGATGAGGATCAGCGCCTCCAAATCCTCAGTCGGAAAAAGGTGAGCTGCTCTCTCAGGGTTGAGAGTGAGACGCTGCCTCAAGTGGAGGAGTTTAAGCATTTTGGGGTCTTGTACAACACTGAGGGAAGAATGGAGTGTGAGATCGACAGGTGGATCAGTGCGGCTTCCGCAGCGTTGTGTACTCTGTACAGGTCCATTGTGGTGAAGAGGGAGCTGAACTACAAGGCAAAAACCTCTGTTTACTGGTCGCTCTACATTCCTACCCTCACCTATGGTCATCAACTCTGAGTAGTGACTGAAAGAATGAGATTGTAGATACAGGTGGTCAAAATGGGTTTTCTCCACAAGGTAGCTGGGCTCTCCTTTAGAGATAGGTTGAGAAGTTCAGTTATCCAGGAAGGAGTCGGAGTAAAGTTGCTGCTCCTCCACATCGAAAGGAGCTCCCTAGATACCTTCCTAGGGAGGAGTTCCAACTGGAGGAAGACCTGAGAAAGGCTGGAGAGACTATGTCTCTTAGCTGGCCTGGGAATACCTTGGAATCCTCCCAGAAGAGCTGGAAGACATGGTTGTGGAAAAAGATATCTGAGCTTCCTTGCTCAAGCTGCTGTCCCCATGACAAGTGACAGACTATGGACAAAATAATAATAATATTGATAATAATAATAATAATAATAGAATAACTTTTATTTGCTTTTTTATGTAAAAGGCTGGCTGCTAAGAAAACTTCTAGCCCTCGAGCAAAGATTGCTGGTAACCCCTGCCCTAAAACATACACTCTTCAGTCTTTCTACCCAGCCACCCCTGTACACTTTCCCCTGAACTGTCACTGCGAGCTGGGAGACCCCCAGCTGATAGAGGACCTATTGATTCAGTGTAATTTGACTCAGTCGTTGCCATAATGACATTATAGGACAAATGACCTAGTGTGTAAACACACAAATGTGTGTGTGTTTGTGTGTGCGCAGACTCTTGCTGTAGTCGATGATGACACATTACTCATCTGTGCCAGGGGAATTTAGCTGATTGAAAAGCGATATAAAAGAAGGAAAGCCAAAGACAGAACGAAAGAGGACTGAAAGAGCCAGCAAACAAGGAAGTGAATGTGTGTGCTGCGGATGAGGAGCTAGGGGTGTGAAAGGAGAAGTAAGCTGTGCTGCTCGTCTGTGTGTTTTTCCACGGTCTTTCTATGAAAAACTCTCAGGCGATCAATGAACCATCAGAATAATGTTTTACTGGCTGATCAAAAGCAGGAGAAAGGCGAGAGAGAGGGAGGCTGTTCAATGGTGTCTTTGCAGATAACATCTCTGAAGCTGAATTCCAGTCATTCCAGAGTTTGACTACAGATTTGGAAATGCTAATCAGCAATCTGTTGATAGCAGACATCAGATCATGGCCGCTTTCTCACTTCTGGTGGGTGCGCTTCAAAAATAGACACTCTTTTGAAAGCCGTTTGGTTAGTTTGACTTTATAAATTTGGAACATGCTGATATTTTGGTGGCTATCTCAGCAGGTTCACACATTTTGCACACATACATGAAAGAACTTCAGTGGTGTCAGTTTGATATCTGTGATGAGCAGCAGATGTTTTATGCTGATATTTGGTCTCATTTAATGTGACATCTTGAATGCAAACAAAATGACTCCTTATGAAAGTTGGAGTCTTGATGGAACAGAAAAGGACTAATGCACCAGTTCTAGGATAAGGTACTCTGACATCAGGGTTTACGTTTGCAATAAAATACCTATATGGATATCTTAAATCCCGTTAAACATTGAACAGGGCTCAAATCACTCTACAGCCTTTTCATATATAGTACCATATTAGTTATATTTTATTTCTGTATATCTTTATTTACATTTAATAGGACAGCAAATATTTGAAAGTTCTACCACAGTGTAAAAGTGTTAAAGTTTATTGTTCAATTCAAGTCAGTTTAATTATATTGGACAGGAATATTAGGACAGAAAAGACAAATACAGAGGTATTAGGCCAGGTGTATTTTGGGAAAGCAAAAACATATTTGGAAACTACAGAACGTAAAGACAGCAGGGTGAGGAAATGTGTTTGTTATGTCCTAGTCTTAAAGGTAGAATGTTACATCACTATTTTCCCTCCATTTTGCCATTGCCTTTGTGGTGTTGCAGTATTTAAATGTGTAATTCTATTTTTGCTTATTTTAAAATATTACTGTGCTTTTTGAGTTTTTGTGTTAGATTTAATATGGCTGGTACTGAACGTGTCAACTCATCTCAAGATCACCATTGTAGAGACAAGACCCAAACAAACCCAGAAAACCATAGTTTATTATCTTGGAGGATGGGTTTTCACAGTTTTAATAGTTCCAATGACTTTGATTTTGTTGAGATTTAACTTTGATCAGCCGTTTTGTTAGGTTTAAACAGAATTTCATATTATTACTGTTGTCTGAGGAAAAAAGATGAATGAAGAAGAAACAAATTGTTTGGACGTTATTAAAGCCCACCTTACACTGAATGATGATCTGCCAGGACATAGTTGGTCTTTGCAGGTTCTTGGTGAGATCTTCAGGTGCATACTGACTAGTGGGCTTCCTATCACTTATAGTGTGCCACTGGTTCACAGTGACCTTTAGCATGCATAAAACATCCATAGGGAGGTTTGGGTGGTCTATTATCATGATGTTAGGGTGAGTGAGTGGACTGTGGAGGAGCACGGTAGCAGCATATCCGTGATGTTAGGTCTGCATGCACCAGTGTGGCTTGATTGACAACTGTGATGGTGACAATATCATGGAAACAAGCACAGATGTAATACTGGTTGCACATTCTTCTTGCCTAAAACATTATGACAGGACAGGGTCTAGAGCATGGTGTAATTGTTGGCTTATAAGGTAGGATCATCCATCCATTTTCTTTATCCGCTTTTCTTTCTAGGGTCGTAGGGAGCTAATGTCTATCTCACTGTGAGGCAAGTTACATCCTAGATAGGTCACAAGACGATGGAATGTGCTGCTGATAAATATTCTGTGGCGAAAGCACAGATACTGTAGTGTCTCAGGAATGTGGTAAATAGCAGGAAAGGGGGTTTTACACTGAAGAACATTTTCCAAGTTTGCTTCGATCCAGCTGTGTTGTGAAGAGAATATTACTCTTTGTAAAACTTTTCTTATATCCCAACAAACACTATGACACATCTTTGACTTGTATCAATCGATCAGACCATCATCCAGCACCTGACCATACCATCAGCTCTGTGATCGGTGGCCACTTTCTTCCGCTGGTTTTTGCCTATGAATTTTCTAGTGACAAGTTTGCCAACCTGCGCTCATGTTTCTCTAAGTGTAAAGCTTCCTTCTTTGGTTGGACAAACAAAATCTTCAGCTCCCTCATTTATTGATGACTTGGACCAACTCTGTGGAAGTAAATACAAAATGCAGATTATTCTTTATGAAAAGAAGTATTCACATCTGCTCACTTACCTGCCCACTCTTCATCGTATATCTCTTATTGCCTCTTCAGATTGGATCTTTGTTCTCGCTCCTCAAACCTGAAACTAAATAAATTGGAAACAAGTAAAACAAGTACCCTTCTGCATTGTCTCCTCTGGGACTTTTTCACCTCATGATACTTGAACTAACATATGTCTCCTCCTCAGTGATGACGCTTTAAAACCGCTAACATACATTGTCAGCTTCATAGTGTAGATAAACAATGCACTTGTTGCGATGTTGAACTTTCCCCTGTGTGTTGGTCTTTGTTGTAAGCCGAATTGAGACCGTTTGCTACTCTACTTTATGACCATGCTTCAACTGAAGTGAGAGGTTCTAACCCCTGAGAGAATTTTAAAGAGGCATTTTCTTGTCATCTGACTTATTCTGACTTCGCTCTTCTCCACTCAACATTGCGAGACAGAGGGAATTGTTTCCACATAAGATTCTGTCATCTATGACAGCAGGCAACAAGAGACAAAGCAATACAAAAAGACAGACAGATATTTATTTAAAGCAATTTTGTGGAACACTGGAAACTCAGATTCCATTTTTTTTGTTTCTCTGTTTGTTTGTTTCTATTGTGACATATATTTCTGTTTTGTGACTTTGAAGTGACTTGGTGTTGAAAATTAATTTTAAGTGTTAAAAAAATTGTCTTTCGGTCTTTGGTATTTTCAGTGACAGGATTATATTTATGCTTTCCACCATCCAGACTGAATTTATTTATTGTTTTCTAGAATTTCAACCATCCTGTTTTTAGCATTCAATCTGACTAAATTCATATACTGTATTTCACTTTGTCTCATTGCTCCACTGTGCGGGACCGCCTCTCCTCCCCCTATCAAGCAGAGCCTTGCCTTTTTTAAGCAGCACCGCAAAAATATATCATGTATATTATATTGTGTTTAACACCTGTACAGATGACAAATATGTGTAGAATCTAAGCACACCGCAAGCTTGACTGAATCCTAGTCTCAGGAATTACAATTTATGGCACCAACATTTCTGTCTACCACACGAGCAGCCATTTGAACAGAATTAGGTCAACACTTCTCCACACAACACCCCTCCTTTCTTTCTCTCTTTCTCTCTCTCCGTCTTTGCTGATTACCAACTCATTAACAGCAACCTTACATTAAAAGAGGCTGTAACCTACTATACACCTAATATATTTATGGTAAAGACAATTCTGCATTTTAAGAATCATTTTTCTAACGATACTTAAGAGCATTTTTAGTGAAGCGCTCCATATTTACTTGATGTGTTATGTATGTTTCTTTGATATGAGAAATTCAGAAGCTCTTTGTGATTGTTGATGGCAACAGTAGGTGTTCTGAGCTTTGAATTTTTCCACGTGGTGCGTCTTGTTGTTTAACAGCTTGGCTCAAATACAGTTCTAAATGTAACGGGAGTGTGAAAGGCAAGCTGAGCAGTGCAGCCATCTTACCATCCCCTGATTTCTCTGTGTTTTCAGTCTCATCCTTGGGCATGTAGCCTCCCTCCCCCCACCGTTCCATGTGCCAGCCTGGAGGCTGTGCTGGAAGGGCAGTGTGTGTGTGTGTATGTGAGTGTGTGTGTGTGTGTGTGTGTTGGGGGTGGTGGGTGGGGGTTGCATGTGTGTATATGTGTGAATTGTGTGTGCTGATGCCAAAAGCAGGCTTGCAACTGTAGCCCTTTAGGCTCTGCTGCCATTATGTCAGTACACTGACCTTTTTATTATGTGTCTCCTAGGGCTTCTGAATTATGGAAAAATTAATGATCACAATTATTTTACTCAATATTATAAATTACAAATATTGAAAACAATTATCTATTGAGTTTGAAAACATTGGATTCATTGCACCTAAAGAAAGTGAACTGCCTTGAAGGTGAAATTTTCCTTAATACATTCTAATGAGCTTTTCCTTAAAATAACAACGTATACATAGTTTCCACAGATCTCGGCCGGATGGGCGCAATGCAATATTTTTGCCATGTTGGTAGGTAAGCGCTAGACAACAATAGCTTTAAAGCAAACTAAATCTAGGTATTTACTCACTCTTGACCAGTGTGCAAGAGAAAGATATATGCAGAAGATTGCTACTGTCAGGATTGACCTGTATGACATGACAAAAGAGGAAATGTCAGACAAGCCTGACAATTTGTCGCCCATCTCGTACTACAACATGGGTGTTTCTTTGTGTATTTAGTGTGCATGAAGAAAGCCTAGGAGGAGCTACGTGGCCTGAAAGCAATGGACTCATACAATCAGTCTTTCAACGGACTTGTAAAGGATGTCCGAACTTTCCCAGTTAACAAAGTTCAAAACTTACGGGAAAGTTGCTCCCCCAAATCATGTGCATCGTTTAGACATGAATTGTCATGTTACAAACTTTGTGCTTGCTGTTAAATATTCTTAATTCTAATTCGGCGGAGTTGTTTTTTTGTTCATCTCACACACAGAAAAGAGCTGCAGCAGTGGCAAAGCTGCAGCTCATTCAAGTGTCAAGACAAGAAGAAAGCGCACTCGCAAAGCGGAATATGGCAAAATACTTTTAGCAATGACTGTTTTCGTCGATTATACTCTTTCCACAGTTGTATGGAGCAAAATTCCAAATCAGAACTACAAACTTGATTAA
The DNA here is from genome assembly GCF_001649575.2 of Kryptolebias marmoratus. NCBI lineage: Eukaryota > Metazoa > Chordata > Actinopteri > Cyprinodontiformes > Rivulidae > Kryptolebias > Kryptolebias marmoratus. Next base: position 17,946,294 of record NC_051434.1, read on the forward strand.
TTTTGCAGCCCTAATGTGTACTAAACAATGCTAATGTGCTTGTTCATATGAACACATTATAGTGCAGGCAACACAAATCTAAAACTGAAATAGAAGCATTCTCCACATTGTGTGGAAGTTAAGTGTCTGTGCCCTCAGCTGGATGAGGCTGGGATTTAGTGGGTTTTAGTGTCTTCAGTCACAATTGCACTGGAACGTGACTCAAGGCGCGAGACAAGTGTGACGTCAAGAGAGTTGATTTCTCTATTGGCACTTTAGACATGCGGCACTTACTGCAGTTCTGCTCCTGAACAATAGGCTCTACTACTTAAAAAATACCACTTTGTAGCAGAAATAGCACAAGAAGAGTCGTTCAAAGGAGGCACAGTCAAAAACTACAAAGTTCATTTTACCTGGTTTACGCTTAAGTATTTCCTCAATCCTAATTTGGGCACTAGATGTCGTTTGTGAAGCCGACAACGTTGGGTATGAATCGACCTTTAGGTTTATGTTTTTGATTTTTAACCTCCCAACCTGCAAGTCATTGTAGCTTGCTTGAGCAGTACCTTAATTACTCATTACTCATTACTCATACCCGCTGTATTTAAGACAGAATATAGTTTTCTGACTTTGCAGATTGCAGTCTACAGTGTGTTCAGTGTCACCACATGGTATTGGCAGAGTGTTGTGAATGATATGGCATTGATTTAGCATGGTGGTACCAAATAGAGTACCATTTGGTCTCTGTTAAGTGGTACTACTCATAGGCACCTGATGATAAATGGAGCAAGGGCATCCCTGTTTTTTAAAGTGGGAGTACAAGCATGTGGTTTTGTTCCACCATTTTGTTTTTACTTAAAAAACATCTCACTCCCAGCAGTAAGAAAAAGGCACGTAGGCCTTATCAATTCTGATTTTACTTATTGGTTTACAAACTAAAATTTAATATCAAAAATAGTTCCTAATTGTTTTAACCCCCATTTCCACATTCATTTCCTTTGAGTTGGTTCAGTCCAACCAAGCTTTTACACCACTAGTTTGCTAGTGAAGCAGCATTTAGCAATGGAGTTGAGACAAGTCAATAAAAATGTTCACTATTGATGATTGGACTATGTGTACAACTGATCTGATGAGGTTCAAACCAATAGAAGTGAAAATACAAAGTTTATAACTGCAGTTATCACAATTTTTCATGTGTGAGTCAACCACTTTTGATTTTGAGGTTGGGGCTCATCGGTAACTTTCCAAGTTAGAATTCTGACTTTGGGGTGGCTTTACAGATGTTGCTTCCTATTTGTAACTCGGAAAGCCCAACTTCAGAGTTCAACTGGAACACATATTATTACAGCTGTGTGAGCCCCAATGTGAGCATTTACTGGACTGAAATGACATCTTCATCTCCATTTTCTACTGCTTATCTGTGGTCATGAGGACAACAGGTCCAAGAGAGAAACCCAGACACTCCCCAGCTCCTCCTGGGGGATCCAAAGGCGTTCCCAGGCCAGAGAGGATACATAGACCCTCCAGCAAGTTCTGGATCTGCCTCGAGGTCTCTTCCCAGTGGGTCATTCCCAAAAAACCTCCAAAGGGAGGCGTCCAGGAGGCATCCTAATCAGATGCCCAAACACCTCAACTGACTCGTGCAAAGGAGCAGCGGCTCTACTCTGAGCTCCCCCCGGATGAAGGGGTTCCCCACCTTATCTCTAAGGCTGAGCCCGGCCACCTTGCGAAGGAAGTTCATTTCAGTCGCTTGTCTCTGGGATTTCATTTCTTCGGTCATAATCCAAATCTCATGACCAAAGGTGAGGGTTGGAACGTAGATGGACCAGTAAATCGAGAGTTTTGCCTTTCTACTCAACTGAAATGACACCTCAGTTGAAATTTTGCCAAATTATGCCTAAAAATGAAGGTTTTAGTGCAAGACACACAACTGGAACATGGGGCTGCTGTAGCTCAGTGGTCAGTGCCGTGGTCATAATCCTAAGGCCACAGATTTGAGCCCAGGTAGTGTCAGGAAGAGTGCCAAATCTTTTCTGCGAACTTCGTTTGCTATGGCAACCCTTGAAGAAGGTAGAAGCCAAAAGGAAAAAAACAACACAGAGCTTGAACTTGAGTCTGCTTTACACATCTAAGTATGTTAAACCACACTTGCCTAAAAGCACTATTACTATTATTGTGAGGTAGTTGAAGTTGGTGATTAGATTTGTATGTTCTGGGTTCAGCTCCCTCATTTTATAACAAAACAAGGCACCCATAGTACTGTCTAAAATGGAAAAACAAAAACAGCCTAAACAGTCTCATATACCACTATAGCACACCATTAGTTAATACCACAAAAGGCCAACAATGACCCTGTCTAACCCTTCTCTTCTGTTTGCTCGCAGCAAATGGAACAATAAAATGTTGCCTCTAACAACCACAAATACAAAAATCCTGTATTCACTGAATTCTCAACACTCTGTCTGGCCTGCTTTTTAGCAGAGATGGCGTCCCACTGGTGTGTCTTTTTTTATTGTGCAAAGTCTCTCATGGTGATAGTAAAGAGCCAGTGTTAAGCCACCCTGAAAGAATGAACAGCCAGCCAGCCTCCTCTCAGTAACCTGTCACTAGCTTTCAGTCAAGCCTTGCCCCATTCCCAATGTTACACATAATCCTGCTTTGTCAGAACCTCTTGGCACACACTGACTACTGTTTCAACATACAGAATTAAGGCTGTGAAGGAGTGCATTTTAAACCTTTGAACCCAAACAAAGCAGATTTTGTGTCTATCAATACTGAGCCAAAATGAAATTGTACACAAATTTAGTCTTGTGCTGAACTGAGATCACAGATGACCACACAATTAAAGCTGGGTTCCTAGAACCCTAAAGACTTATTCTTTAAGCTCCCCTCCTGTCTTTGTAATGTTGTCTTTCATTCTATGGCTGGCATTTGCTCCTAGTTTGCAGTGTTGACTCAGCAGTTGGACTACAACAAAAAATGCTATCAGATTCAACAAAGCAGCAGTATTTCTCATCCTGAAAGTGGGAAGAAAATGCTCAGTCAAAGCGCAAGTTAATATCGTAGACTGTGTGTTTCATCTCTCTGGAGATTCTTGTTATCATTAGTTTTTCTTGTCTTTATTGTAACATCATTCTAGATGTTCATCAACAAGGGTGGCTGTGGATCAATGGTTAGAGACAAGGGAGTCAGAGGTTTGAATCCACCAGAATGCAGTCACATGTCAAAGTGTCCCTGGGCAAGACGCTGAACCCCTCATTGCCTCCAATGTGTGCCCCATCAGTGTATGAATGTGATCTAAAGCACCTGATAGACTCTATAAAATGATTTATTCAAATTAGCTTTGCAGAGATGAGTGCTGTATGAATGTGTGGACGGGTATATGAAGACACAGATTGTGAAGCACTTTAAATTACCTGGTAGGCTAGAAAGGCGCTATATAAGTACAGTCCATTTAACAGCAGATACTTTTTAAAATTGCCAAACTTTTTAACAAGACCATGGTTAAACCTTTCTTGTACAAAGTTTTTCAAATGGAGTCAAATAGTGAGAAAATGAGAAGTTAAAATCAAGCCTCACTGGGTTTGTTTATAGAGATCCTTATTAACAACATAGCAAATTATTACTGTCCCGCATCAAGACTATGTAGTTAATGAGGGGCTAAAAGTATTTGAAAATGCTGTGTTTGGTTCACTTTATTTATTGGGCCAGAAGCAAGGCATTGGATTCAGCAGAAACTTTGGTGAACAAAGCTTGTTATATAGTTTTCCTTACAGTTTTAGTGACTTCTCTTGGATTTGTAACTTTAACCTTGATACAAAATACACTTCTGATATTTTCAAGTGACTAAAGTACGCCACATGATGGTCATCACAAAAAGTCATGTGTTTTATGTTTGGACTGAACTTCTTCTCAGTCAAAGGGGTGTATTTTTTTGAAACCCAGTGGGTGTTAGAATCTAAAAATATACTTAACACTTACTTTAGAAACTGAGTGGGAACAAAGGTTGTTAAACCGGATATATGATTTTTTTGTGTTGGATTACGCTACTTCCTCTTTTATGATGACCTTTAACAACAGGTAGCAAATTATATTAGCAGAAGTGTATGGCAGGGCATGGTTTTTAGTGTTGACTCTGTACACACCCAACACTAAGAATAGAAATGCACATGATGTGTAACAAAAAACCCACTTGCTTCATAAAGGCTCTTTTTGTCGTGTAAGGTAGTATTAAGTCTGCTCAATAAAAAAAGGGAGTATTAATTTGCATGTGTCAGTGTGACTGTGTGTGTGTTTCAGCAGGCCAGTCAGAGCCACTGGCAGTACAGCTGCAACATTAGTGGGTCAGTGTGCCATCAACCCATTCATCAGCACTTCTCCCTCTCTTCTCTGCCTGAATCTCCCCTCTGACTCACCACACATCCATCCATCCTTCACTACCTACAACTTGCTCCCTCTCTTGCTCACTCGAGAGTTCAACGTGTCCACACTCAAAGTGTTTTAAAGTTGTGAATGAGTTCCTTGAAATTTGCAAAGCCAAATGAGGTGTGTAAATGAGATGAGTTAATATGGTATCAGTGTAAATGTTAACAGCCTCTCAGTGAGGACTGATAATTAGAAAATATTTAGGAAGAGACAAAATGCCCCCCCCCAAAATATTTTTCAAACTAAAAGCTCTACAATGTAGTTTCTAGTTGGAAGCTGTAGTTCCTCAAACAGTCTTTGTTTCATTGTTAGTGTTCAAGCTAAATAACATCTAATGGTTCAGAAAGATTATCATTTGACTTAGACTAGCTGACCATGTGCAAAAAAACAAATAAATAAATAAATACAATTTTTACACTTGATCAACTCAAAAAAGAAAAAAAGATTGCAATACAGGTGGTCAAAATTAGTTTTCTCCACAGGGTAGCTGGGCTCTTCCTTGGTCATAGGGTGAGAAGTTCGGGAGGAGCTAAGAGTGGAGCTGCTGCTCCTCCACATCAAGAGGAGCCAGTTGAGGGTCTGGCATCTAGTAAGGATGCCCCCTAGATGTCTCCTTGGGGAGGTGTTCTGAGCATGTCCATCTGGGAGAAGACTCAGTACAGATTAGAAAGACTATGTCGCTCAGCTGGCCTGAGAGCACCTTAAAATCCTCCTGGAACAACTATGGAAAGAAATGTCTGGGCCTCCCTGCGACCTGACTCTGAAACAAGCGGTATATAACAAATGGATGGATGTACTATGCTTAGAGCAACAAAAGTGCACAAGTGCTTATTTAGATCCTTAGGCCTGTCTACACTACTCTAGATATTTTTTTCTACTTATGAGCAAAATTTTGTTGACATCATTCTCACAAAAATGCCAATAGGTGGCAGGAATGGCCATTTTAATGACATATCAAAACACAAAAAAAATATAATTCCTTACTTATCTAAAGAGCCTCAGAAAATTTTTATTTTATTTACATTTTCTTCTCAGGTAATAAATATTTCAGCACACAATCAATGTTTATCTGTGGCAGAATTGGGACAAATTCGGAGAGATGTAGAAAAATCTGATGAAAAGAAATGTCTACATTGTTGTTGTGGTTTCTAGGACTCAAAGTGAATTTGTGATATAAGCTTCTACGTCATCATTCCTGAAAAGCTTTTCTTCCTCCTATCCACATGCATACACAAAAAACAGAGTTTTAAAAAATCTCTACTTTAAAAGCAATTTTAAAAAAAATTGTTACCAAAAACTCAACAGGTGCAAACACAGCAAAAAAGTTCAATTTTCTTAATCTGATTTAGTTTAGATGGGGGCTTAATTATATTAATTAAGTTCACTTGAACACAACTGTACCTTTCAAATTCACAAAGACTCATCCTTAGAGTTTTCAGAGAAAGTTGAGAACGCTTCTCAGTTGAAAAAAAGGAAATCCAGTTGCTTCAACTTGCTAGAAAAGTGAGTTCAGCCTGTGTTTTCTGACATTAACATAGTTTTAAAATGTCTCAAACAAAGGCTCTGAACTAACACTATAGCCCTACATCATAGAATGAACCTCTGGTCCCATTCTATCTTTTCATAAGCTCCTTCCACAAAATAGTTCAAGCCAGGTCTGAAACACCTTCTGGCTGTGTCTGTGGGATTTCTGAAATGATCAAGGCAGCACAGGAGGTGGAAGTCAACCACCACTGTCACACCTCTGAGCCTTCAAATGAGGTAGTCATATCACTGTAATGGTTGGCATACAAAAGGGTAAGACACCTCCACAGCTCAAGGGTGTGATGTAGTGATGACAGACATTCAGATTTTGGTCTATGCAACCACCCAGCTGTGAGAAGAATGAAAAATGTCTGACACACCTTGGTGAGCTACACTACATGCCTTCTTTTAATTATGAAAGTTCATATCATCAGGGGCAGCTCGATTAGTGATTCATGAACAGCAAGAAGCAGCTTAAAGGGGGACTTCTTGTTGTGGTCATATCACTATGGTGGCCCTGAAGTGCAAACCACAACAACATTAATGAAGCACACAAACAAAAAACAGAAACGCAATTACATTAACAAACCGGAAGAGGTAGGTCCCAGTGGGAGACCTTAGAAATCAGTGATTCCGGTTCAAAAGTGGTGTCATCCAATTAGCGATTTCTCAGGTCTCCCACTGGGACCTACCTTTTCCGGTTTGTTAATGTAAATGCCTTTCTTGTTTGTGTGCTTCATTAATGTTGTTGTGGTTTGCACTTCAGGGCCACCGCATATCACAGATTTTCTTGTTAAAGCTCTGTTAGTACCTCCTGTGGCAGCTCAGAGGCATAACAGCAATAGGTTGACTACAACCCCACGTGTTGCATTGGTCTTTTTTTTATTAATCATATGTAGATTGCAAAAAGACATCTCAGGCCCAGCCAAAAGTATTTTGTGAAAAGGAATTCAATCTTTTCATCAAGTTTCTACACAGCCTTGAATCCTCCTCCTGATGAGATATATCAAAAATACATACCGTATTTTCCGGACTATAACACACACTTAAAAGCTTTCAATTTTCTCAAAAAACGACAGTGTGATTTATATTCCAGAGTACCTTCTATATGTAAGAATTCGTAATGTTTTAGTACAACTTTGGTAAACTACAAAACTGCACCGCTTGCAGTGTTAAGGCTCAGTTATAGTCGTGCTCTGAAGTGTCGCACGCGGTGTAGGCGTTTGTACTTGACGCTTACGTTGGTGCAGTATCCTTCCATGAGTTTTGAACCGTTCGATTATCTTTGTGATCTCTCATAGAGAGATCATTTAAATGCTGATACAGGCGAACCAGCTCCATTAGAACACCAAAATCGTCCATTTTGAATGGAATGAATGAATGAATGAATGGATGAATGAATGAATGGAGTGCTGCGCAAGGTCCACGTGAAGTTACAAAAATTTGGAGGTGGGACAACACGCCTTATAGTCTGGTGCGCTTTATATATGACAAAAGTTTGAAAATGGACCGTTTGTTGACAGGGAGTCTTATAATTCAATACACCCTATAGTGCGGAAAATACAGTACACAGAAAAGCATTCTTTCCAGATGCCCAAACCACCTCTGGCTCCTTTTGATGTAAAAAAAGCAGCAATTCAACTCTGAAGTCCTCACAAATAGATGGGTTCTTTACTCTATCCCTAAGGAACACAGTTTTTCCCAAAATAATCTTTTTTTTAATCATTTTTAAAAATATTCTTGTAAACACGACACCTGTTTAAAAAAAAATCTCTCCACCCATGACCCAAAATGCTGTAGTAACTATGCCAGGCCTGTATGTGGCATTATAAACCACAATAATACACAAAAACAGGAAACCTGACATGGAGCAAGACTGAAGGCTTGGCCACTGGGTGTAAACTGTAAACACAATAAGAGAAAGAGGTCGCCCTCGTGTCGTAGGTTAGATTAGAGTTGCGGCAATGACATCATCATTCTTAAAAGGTTGAATTTTTGGCCGTCTACATGAAAACACAAGGGTGGCATTTCTAAATCTTTTCACTCAGGAACTCGTTTTAGGGCTTCCAAAAGATTTGTGTATGGCTGTAAAGCTGAAACAATAAAAACAAAATCTTTTGTGTATTCACAAAAAAGTCCTGTTACCGTGTGGACAGCCCCTAAAGGTGAGTTTAGTCACTCAGTAAAGGAAACCCATTTCACCTGCTTGTATTTGCGATGTCATCCGTTTAGTCACTACCCAAAGCTCACGACCATTGATGAGAGTTGGAAAATAGGATCTAGTAGTGGTAAGGTTATAACATTAGGTACTGATTCTGACGCACCATTAAATTTGAAAATAGGATTTTCCATGTTAGGTACCCAGTTCCTCCTGCATCTAAAATCATCTAATGACTATTAGATGCTTACATCACCTGCCTGCATTCAAAACATACATGCCAAAAAGCAAACCAAACCCAAGACTCGTATTCTTGATCAAAATAGCATGGAGAACAAAGAGTGATTGGTGGGTTTTTTTCTGGTGTACCCATTACTACATTTTATTTAGATGTTCTTTCTATCTTTTGCAGGATTGATGCAGGAAAGTGAGGTAGAGAGGAGGAGGCAGAAGAGGAAAAAGGAGGGGGTGGATATGTTGTTCAGCTCTACTGAATACGCTCACATGTATGAAAGAAGAAGTATTTATTTTAAGACTCGCGTGGGTGTACACAGATTTGAAACACACACACGCTCACACTGCAGAAGTGAGAGCTCACAAAACCCAGGAATGGGCCTAACCTCCCCTCATATCAATCTTGTTTTGAAAGTGGCTGGAAAGATGCCTTTCCCTCTTCCTCCAGGACTTGTTTCTTTTTTTTTTTTTTAATACCGGAGTTCTCCAAATGGTTTACATATTTTCTAACACAAACACATATAGAACTGAACAAGACAAAAATGTAACCAAAGGAGTTAAGAGCAGGAGCGTAAAAGGGAAGCGACGGTAAATAAGCGAGCGTTTCACTTCTCAGCAGCACGTCACACAATAAATGCCCACGTTGTTGTGTCAGCAGTGCCACAGTTATTATCTGGTAGAAACTGTTGTCATGGTAATAAGGTCAACGCCATGCTCATATGTCAAATGGGATTTATACTGGGCTGACACCATTTCCACTGCTACATGTGTGTGCATGTGTTTGTAGAAAGCATGCTGGTCAAAGACAAAGCTTGAATGTGTAATTTCCTTTATTTATAGCAAGGCAGGAATACCACATTTAAGACAAACTCTTTTTGTAAAAAAAAAAAGTGCAGTCCCATTTGGAAAAAAAAAATACTATAAGGTATTGCCCCCGCTGTACTATTTGTGTTATTTACTCAGTGATACATACACAAATAATCGCTTACATTAGAGAAATCCCCACAGAGATCCCCTCTCTCTGGCCAGAAAGATGAAGAAAAGGTGAGTGGACAGAAAGTGAAAGTAAAATTTTATGAGTGCGCATGCAATAAATGACTGTCAAAGTTCAGTAGTAATGTTTGGCTTGTGTGCGGAAAGCCCCAAACTCTTCCCCTCTTTGACATCCAAACAACATGTTAATGTGACCTACTTAGCTGGCATTTATCGGGACTTGAGTACCACACACTACACCACCGCCCTGTTTCCTTACGTCTTTGTTGTTCCTCCCCACCCCCCACATCTGACCCCTTTGACACCCAGTCACGGAGGTATAGCTCAAAGCTTCAATGATCCCCCCCCTCCTTCTATATCCCAGCTTTGACATCTGCCAGCTCAAATGCTAAACCATATGCTATGCATTGTTTGGAAATTAGTGCTTATGCAATTGTGTGAGTATTTAGAAGACACTACAATGATGATGTTCAACTAGAAGGTTTCTGAGGAAGTGCTGAGTGGTGACAGTGCAGACAGACAACAATAAGACAGGCAGCTATTCCTTGAAATTCCAAGATCCATCAACTTTAAGCTGCAAAGCCCAATAGTAACTTACTTTTCTAATAATCTGTGCTGACAAAATGAGACATTTTGATGTGTAAAATGAATAAAAAGCATAAAAGTCTAAATAAAGTTGTTGCTAGAGGTACAGTAGTGTTACCATGGTAAACAAACAACGGTGTCTTTCAGGTATTACTGCACTCTTAATAAGACAGGCAGTTAGAAATGCAGCGCAAATGTAGAGCCTCAGACAAACAGTGTTAAAACTGTAAGTCACATTGAAAAAAGAAACCAAAAAAACAAATAAACTATAAGTATCTGGTTGGCACACATGTCAATCTTTATGTGGCTACAGTGTTTTACGTAGGAGATATAACAAGTTAAAAAGCTCCTTTACTTCTAGTTTTAAAGAGAAACGTTTGAGCTCAGACATAATTAAAAGTCTATGAATGTGGGCGCTCTGAACTCTGGAGGGATTTGAGGAAAACCCACGAGTCCTGGAGCAGTGAGACACCAGGTGAAAGAAGACAAAAATTCCTACATTTTGATGTATAAACCAAATAAGAGGCGTGGACGCTGTGGAAATAAGAATGGTTTGTTTGCCAAAATGTGAAAAGTTAGTCACTTGAATTTGAACATTTTGTGATAAAAAATTTTAAAAAATAATTAAATTAATTGCCTGTTTTTTGCTAGTTTTGTCCTCACCATACAATGTATTCCTACCAATAGACATAATACCAATTTGGCTGCATTTTGTTAACTTTATAGTATGTTTTTATTTTTTAACCTGCAGGAGTAGCAAATTGAAAATTGTGACAGAAACAGAAAAATAGTGCTTTAGTACTTATGCTTTGGCATCCTTAAAAAATAATAAAGGAGTGAGAAGTAGCCACAAACCTTTAGTTTCTCCCTCTTTGTCTTCTTTCTTGTTGTCGCCCATCCAGTTCTGCATCTTCTTTACCTCTCCATCCATATGGTAAATAAACACAAAACAATGAAACCTTTCTCAGACAGTAATAAGGCATAGCTCCACATTTAAGAAAACATAAGCTTTAATGACAAAAACCTGAAGTTGGGAGGGTAGCATGAGATATAACATATAAGTGAATAAGTAAATCACAACCACCATTGGTTTAAAGCCTCAGAGTAGGTAACCCAAAGATCATGGGATCAAAGAATGTCAATAAGTAAAGGCCAGAGACAGCTTGGAACAGGCAGAACAGTTTCTCTCAACATGACGACGTGAAACTAGTTATTGGAGAAATCTGAAAGGCTTTGTTGGCTCCATGAAACATAAGGAAATTCCCAACGGTCATTTCCCATTAAGCTGAAGTGGTGACTGTCTGGTTCATGTAGCGAAACTACCCTCATACCAGCTAATTGACACATCACTTGAATTACTGGCCAAGTGTTTCATTATGAAACCAAAACCAGCCTTACATTATTAGTTAAACTCAAACTGCATTTCTGTATCTGCAATGGATTTAATGTGAAATTGAAATTATCTTTTATATACATTTCAAGTCAGGTTGTTAGGAATTCTTCTTTGTTGTTTAAAACTAAGGAAAAACAAACAAACATTCGACTGAACTGTTGTTGTGATGGATGACTGCTTTATGATCATTACATCATACTTTCAGTTCTGCCACCTCTGTTCTTTGCCACAGCTCTCCTACCTTTTTGGAAAGTACCTTCCTCACACTAGCACAAAGCCAGGCAAGAAGGAGTTGGGTGATTTCCCATCAGCATTACCAGATGTACAATATCGTATTTGTACAATAAATTTGCTCACTGTAGGAGCAAAAGTTCCCAAACTCCCATAATGGACAACAATTTGACCACTTCAATGCATGGCTAAATTAATTCGTTACCACGCATAATTAGATAATTGGGATATGATGTGTATAATATAACATGCTAGCTTGTTTATACTGCGTATCATTGTATCATCCCACCTTTTTTTTTTTTTTTTTTTTTGGGGGGGGCTGTTCTGCAGGGGGCACTTTTTTCAACCGTTTTGTTTGATTATTTAAAATTAAAAATGCTTTGTAGGCTATAATGTGCACTGTCTACGATAAAGTGATACTGGACCACTTAAGAATGCAAATTGGCCATGTATGACAATGTTCCTCAAAGTACAATAATTTTAGGCTGCTGAAACGATACTTCAACATTTCCAATCCGGCAACACAGTTTCCCATGAAAAAAGCTAAAGAAGGTAGAATATTTCTAATGGTAACCTTAAATGGCTAGGTAAAGTAAACAAAAATACATCTATTGGGAAATCTTTATTCAAGCACAGATCAATTCCTGTTTAAACAAACTTATTCAACTCATACAACAAAATAATATTCAAGCATACTTAGCAAAACTAAAAAAATAATTAATTAATTAATCTGGTCCATAGAGAAATCTAGCCTTTACTAGTCCTCTATGTAAAAGTGGAAATACAACATAATTTTGACTTATCTACTAAAAGTAACATTAGCCTTCTTAACTGGAGTGGAATAAGTAATTGAATGTCATTACACAACTATACTTTTGTGGGTACGAAAAAAATATATGCACAAGGTTTTGGTCATAGAGTTTTTTTCTCTGGAGTGCATATTATAACACAGATTTTTCCAGAGTGTACTGCAGTAGATAAATCATCTACATTAAGCTTTTTCTTTTATAGCCACAAAAGCTTTCACTGTGGGTACATAGTGGAAAAACCTGCAATAAGTAGAAAGTGGCAGAAGTACAGATTAACCCAGAAGCATTTATACCTTTTGTAGTTTTGTTTGCCAAATCCCTAATTTTAACCTCTGACATCTAGTCCTGACATTTGACTTCAGCCTTAACCTTAATGTAGTATCTCTTAAAACAGTCGTAGAGTCGTTGCAGGGCTCTTAAATCCTCCTCAGTATATTAATTCTAGAGCATTTGAGCTGTACTTTGACACCTGCGAGGATCTCTTATTATTACTAAAAACATCAGACACTACAACCTTTAATGTCTATGTCTAAAAAGCACACAAATAATAAAATAATAAATGCAGAAAAACTTGTCGAAATCTTCATGTCTTCATTTCAAATGTGTACTTCAGTAGATTAAATCATAAACTTACCAAGATAAATACAAAGCGACCCAAGACGGGAAAAGGTGGAGGTGGGCAATAAAATAATGTACACAGCCTAGAATACAGTTTTGCGGACTGTGCACACAGAAATGGGCTGTGATTTGTTTAAAATTGGCCGCACAATCGTTGTTAGCAAACGTTCTAACCTTACCCTAATCAAGGACACAAAAATACATGGGTATGCAAAAGTAGGCATGTGAGTACAAAACAGCCCTCTCTACATACAAAATGAAAACTGCTAAGTACAAGGTAGAGGCACAAAGTGGCAAAAGTACAAATTAACCAGCACCTATCTCTGCTGGTCCATTGTTGGAATGCTAGTATCACAAAATATTGTCAAAGCTCAATAAATTATGATCTGCTGCACTCAATTAAATAAAAGGCATTTCCTTCATTGATTTTTATTTTTAATGACAAACCTTTTGGTCACAAATTTACAAATTCACAAAAGAAGCATAACCATAATCAATAAAAAGGCACCGGAAAAACATTCAGAAATGTTGCCAGCTCACTGTTTTTTCCTTCTTCTTATCTCCACCCTAGGAATTGCAAACCCATACCCCATGAAGCTTTGCAAATGTGATAGCTGGTCAGGGAGCTTAATGATTTGTTGATGACCTCATCACTTTCCCTCGCCACACCTACCATTATCATTCACATGTCATTCCACTGACATCTGAACAATCATGCGACTCCCTGTACCTTTGACTGTCTCTTCTGTTATCTATTTCTTTCTATCTAAGGTTGTGGCTCTTATATACAGATCATACCCCTCCACCCACATTCCAACCTTGAGCACATCTATATGAACTCTGACGCAGTTGACCCCCACCCCCAGCGCTTTGTATGTGTGTTTGAATGATGTGTGGCCATGTGTAAAGGAGTACTTCTTTGTGGCTTTCATTCCCCGACTACTGCTGGTCCCATGACAATGCTTTCCTTATACGCGTACAGCACACAGACACACATGTACAAGCACACTGATGCTCGTTACACAGAGGAAAGTGTCAAGTGTGGCGACAGGGACATGAGGAGACGCTGAGCCTGTGCTTCGTCACCGCCCTTTTCACTGTCGTCATTTGCATCACACAAAGGCAGGAGTTTCGTGGGAAAACGAAGAAAAGAACATTAGATGCAACTGTAAGAGTTAACGGTTCTGGCATCCATCTCGCTCTCCCCTCGACCCCCCCCCAAACCCCTCTGGCCTGAGTTACCTCAGGCGTTGTGAAGAAGCCCATTCACAGTCGAAGATGACTTGAGGAGACGGGAGGGACTGCGTGCCAGGCATTCCTTAGTGCACAGAAGGCACATTATTATGACATTTACATGGCCAGCTCAATAGATGCAGCATGATGTCTGGATAAGAAAAGATTGACTTCTCCATGTGACTGCCATGAAGTGAGGGAAAACCACAAGCTTAACAAACAGTGAAGGAAAGTGACAACGTAACTGAAGCGATCTAAATGGACCCATCCTGCAAACAACATCAAATCCATTTTCCCCTCTCAATTAGTTTTGTGTTGCATTAGTAAAAAGGTAGGATTTGCACTTTTGTGAACATCACAGCCTGGTTTTTAGTTGTTTTTTTCTTCTTTTCCCTTCATATTATGCTAAGATTTATAACAGGTACATTTTTCCATTAACTACATGAATTTAGACAGTTGGCTAAATACACATAGCCAAGCATACATTCCTGCTGTAATACTTTTATATTTTGGGACTAGTGCGCATCTCTTGCACTTCGCTGCTCAGTGTGAAAGACACAGGAAGCAGAGCCGAGTTGAAGTCTCGACTCAAATAGATGCTGTTGTGTTACACCTCTGATTCTGGGATGCTTGAATGCTGACAGCACACACTAGAGTGGCTTTACACCAGCTTTGTTGGGCTCAGTGAAAAAAAAGCCATAAAATTCAACTTTATAAAGGCTCTAAGGAAGAGCTGGCATGGCTCCATTCAAGGGTAAACATTTTTTTAAGAACATTTCCGCCAGGAGTCTTTTCATCTGCCAGACAATCACCTGAAACCTCTTGGAAGTCAGTCACCACACTTGGCGAAGAAATAAACCCATAGAAAACCCACAGCTCTTTTTTTAACATTAGTCATGTACACCAGGGGTTTAATGACATTTATGGGTGCTGAAATCTTTAAACACAGCCTGACTCACCAGCTGTGGCTTCATAAAGCTTTTTTTTAAAAAACAAAAAAGTAGTGTGTTTACCTACAGCACTCCAAGAAACACAACAATTGGTATTACATCCGGTAAGTACCACTACCTACCAGGAGACAAGCTTGTAAGATACTATTAGACACCATAAAGAGATGGAATTACATTATTTTCAGAAGACACAAGTTTAACACAAGGGTCCCCAACCACCAGGCCAAACTACCGTTTATTACAGAGCTGGACAGAAGTAATAAAAACTTTAAAACAATAGCAGCAACAAAAAAATCCTAATAAATATTACTAGCCATGTCTTGTATAAAACAGGTCCATGGTGCAGAACGGGTTGATGACCGCTGGTTTAACACTATCCAACTATATAAGATTTTTAATCCAGCTCATTACCTTATATTGCACCACCCAATGGTTGTCCTTTTATACTTAGCAGTTACCATATTGTACTTAGCAGGTGGCATTTTTTACTCATACCATATAACTTGATATATTTTTGTTAGTGTCACAAAAAAAAAATTCTACTCATTATACATAAGTAATAAATAATAATAATAAGTCACAGTGTGTATAAATATGGTCATGAATGTGTTTTGTATTGACCACTGACATATTTAAAAGTGAGATTTTTTTTTCTTTTTTTTTTTTTTTTTTACAGAATTTTACTTTTCTGGAGAGGCTTAAAAAGACAGACTTTTCTAAAGTGAACTCCGGTAGATTTAACAATCAGCAACGGGGGGGCTAACACGGTCGGTACAAAGCAGAATGAGACGAGTGTAATAAGAGCTTTGTCAAGCGGCGTTTTTTCTTACCCATATGGGTGCAAAGTGAAATAGTAAAATTACAAAGTAGCAAAAGCACGAATTAACCTGGAGCCCTCACTTGTTGGTGCTTTTTATTGTAGAGCCCGGGTGAAAATCCTTAGTGCTGCTTCCTTCAAGAAAGAAGTAGTTGTACCCACTCTTGCAGCCCTGAGCTCAGCGTCCTCATTGAAAATGAGCCTTTACACCCATACTATCTGTTTCCAATGGAGCCAATTCAATCTCCAAAACTGAGGAGTTAATTGATCCAGGACTTATTGCCAATTTAAGTATTTCTTCTTGGACTTAAGATGGATGTTATTTATGTTATCTGTTGCCAAAACCCATTCCTACAGTCAGAAGATTTGCACGTTAAGCATTCACCCCACTGATGAAATGTTTGAGGACTGACTCACATAATGGACTTTACCACATTGTTTTTATAGTTTAACTGGCGTGTAAAAGTAACTTGTCATTTACACCAATCTGCATCACCGAAGCATCACGATTGGCTGCTGACACAAATTTTACTGTTCCCAAGTCTCACTAAATGAATTAGGCTGACTGGTTGCAGTGACCATCAATTTGTGTCACTGAACACTGAAGCCTTTTCCTCCAGTAACTGGGATTTTCAGCCGTAACAGCTAAGTCGAGAGATGAGTGTGGAGACAAAACGGTCAGATGGAATGTGCATGATCATCACACTGACATATTTTTCTCTGTTGGTATGTTGTTGACAAGTGCAAATGAACAACAAATCTAGTCATGGAGATATGGGGAGATTGTGTCACATGCTCTCAGCCCCAGTGTGGAGGCTGCAGACCACAGGAAGATATGTTGGCTTATCCACAAAGAACGCACAGCATCGGGACAATAGATTAGGCCCGGAATCAGTATTGTTTTATGCATTTTACCGTATTGGTGGGAACACAGCCGGAGAAACAAAATCCTATTTTCAATTTGACAATAAACTGTCCTTCTAGTTACAGTTCATGTCCTGAATTATTTTATTTGTCACACATTTTGCACTTGTGCTCAAGAGACTGTAATCATACTTCAGCTGTTTTTAATTCAAATATTTTCAATTATTCCCAGGCAATGAGGCATGAGTTAAAATGTAAAACCTGGCAAAACTGTATGCCTTGGTATTCTCATTTAGGAATTTTCAGTGGAAAGCAGAACTATAGCTCGGTCATGGCACAACTCTGACCCTGAATATGAGGCTGGAGTGATTTCTGGAAAATGGGTTCGGTGAGATTCTACAGAAACTGACAAGATGCTGAATCAGACTCTAATTTAAACTCCTCAAACTGCATGTGAGCATAGTTAGTGAAAATGAAACCAAAAAGGAACACGTAGAAACCCCTTGGCTTGCTTGAGTGATATCACAAAAGTGAAACTATTGTAACAGAGTTTATGATGTAATGCTAAGAACTGGGTGCAACTGAAAAGAAAGTGAATCTAAATTATGCCATTTTATCTAAGCCGTAGTGGAAAAGACTGCTTAAATCATGTTGAATAAATGCTGATATTGCTTGTTTTTTGACAGTAAATTGTTAAAATTTGAGATCCGATAAACCAGAATTGGGATGATTTTTTTTTTTGGCACAATTCTTGTTTATTGAAGAGGCTTTTATGAGCCAGACATTTCCAAAGTGTACTCCAGAAGATTAAACTATCAAGACTGTGGCAGTAGCCAAGGTAGGTATACGGCGGGCCGAGGTGAGTGTCAAACAAGACAAGTGCATGGAGACCAGTGGCAGGTGGCTTCTTCTTTTTGTACCCACAAAAGTACGGACGTAAAGTGATCAAAACTACAAAAACTCGTAAGTGCTAGAAATATGAATGAACCTAAATCCAACCAAAACACAGAAGCAGAATTAACATGAGGAAAAGCACGAATCTCTCGTAAAATACCTAACAAACTTACAGCACAGATTTTATTTTGATTTTTAAAAAAATATTTGTAGAAAATGTTTGTTAAAATAGGGTCTAGTATAAATTAGGTTCAGTATGCTATATAAAAAAAAAACATTTGTCCCTTCCTAATGAATCACAGTCTTGTGTGCTATACAGATATAAACAAATGTCGGCATTGGCACAGCTGGATTGGTGACATGAAATGCAAACAAACAGAAATTGAAAAAAATTAAACAAAAGAAAAAAACAAAAGAAAAGGAAATGAAATGAAAGAACCATCAAAGGTAAAAAGCCTTTTTACTTTCGCCACTGACAACACAAACCATAGGAGCTACAAGACGATACTGCGTGCAAGAGCATTTGTGTTAGCATTGCTTACACTAATACAAATAAACTTCCTGTTGCAGCTGGTAACCACTATTGTGAAGAATCCCATTTATAGACTACGTTAGGCTACAATAGAACAGAATACCTACAATACAGTAATGAGACATCTGAGTTTTTGATTCTGGAGCGGAAGTAGATCTTTTAATAAGCCTTGAGTTGAAAATAAGAAGGAAGGAAAGTGGAAAACCTCATACATTTTGTTTGCCTTGGGCCTCAAAACGACTAAATCTGCCTCTGCCAAGTACATTAACTTGAGCTGCGGACAATTAGAACGAGCTTATCTAATTGTTTTTGACACTTTACACTTATGATAACTCAAATAAAACAATCTATAGGACCAAATAAAAGCGAACAATTGGTAGGACAACCTTTTATTTATAGCTTGTTTATTGTTTTTCATGTAGAGTCAACAGACCGTAACAGCAAATACACCCACCAGAGTTAAACTCCTTGATGCTCATCACACTTCTCTTGATTAATTTTCAGTTACACAAGTATTTAAACTGACAATCATTCAGGTGGACTGAACTTAGAAGTATGATGTCTCAAGTTTGGTAATTATTTCTGAAATGATCTTTAACTGTAAACCTGAAGGTAATAATTAGCAGACACTACAACCACAGGGAGATATTATCATTATATTATATTTATAATATTATTATATTTTAGTCATGACGTTTTTTTTTCTCTACATATGATCTAAACTGGTTTCACTGCTGGGGGTCTTGTGGTTGGGCGGAGATAATTAAAGAGTCAGGGGTGATTGGTAGAAATGTGCCAAAGCACCTCCCATACTAAGCGTTGATTGGTCAGGACCGAGTAGTCTCCGCCCATGGGCGGGGCCCGCAGCCTGTTGGACGTTGAAGCGTTAGATACGCGCAGCATTGACTTTAGAGGGTCTGTCTCTGCCGTGGTGGTGAGATATATCACAGGACCGACGGAGGGGACGTCGCGGCTGTCGGGAAGAAAAAAATTAATTGACAAAGCAACAAAAAAAGCCTCACTTTTGTCGATTTACCGCTGGATACCTAACTCGCCCTGGGGTTGGATTAATTTAAACCACCGCCTTTTTAGTTTTTCTTTTTAATTTGCTTTAGAAGACACCGCCGAAGACAATGGGATCCCAGTCATCCAAGGCAGAAGTGACCGCGGAGGCGAACGCCGCCGCCGCCGATGCTGCGGCTGTCAAAACCAACGGACAGGTGGGTCACCGTGCGGCTGGCTCGCGGCTCGACGGGACACTTGTAGCTGCTGGTAGAAGTTGAATTTCTCACACGAAACCCCGTTTTTTCAATTTTATTTTATTGTATTTTTTGTATGTGGATGAAGTGAGCGGGTCAGGTGGGGCTCTTGTCTCTTGTCTCCTGCTGGTGTCTCGGTTTCGGGGCGCCCCCTAAAAACCCAACAAATTACCACCCTGACTTTGACGCCAGCAGCCTCACCTCGATTATACAGGTGTAAAAGGACTCTGTTTATCAGCGACTGACGCACCCCCNCGTGTTTGTTTGATAAAGGGGGAGAGATGGAGGGGTTGGGGGGTAGCTTCGGTGCACGTAGGCAGCCTACTACTGCTCCCTGTAAAGCCAGACTACTTTATAAAAACGGGACTTTCCAAAATATTATATGGGGTGAGTCACATTTAGTCCAAGATGTCATTTTATTACCACCCTTACTTTGGCCACACAGTTATCAGATTAATTAACTTCAGTTTTGAACGATAAGAGATGAACATTTGTGATCCGGCTGCTTGCTTTTTTTGTTGTTATTGTTGTTATATATATTTTTTAAATCGTAAGTAAATTGTAATATTCAGTTGATGTGTTTTTATTCTTCTATCGAGAGCCCCAGCCTTGTCTTTGTTGAGTCGATGTCTGTCTGGTTCCCCTTCGGTCTGTGATGCGCCACCGCCGCCTATCGGCAGATTGGGGTACTGCAAGGCGTCGCCTTGGCACGGTGGTTAATTAATGAGGGTGAAGATATTTTAATAAGGAATGGCAAATAACAGACGTAGTTCTTTTTTTTGTTTGGTTTTTATGTGAGAAGATGTGTTTTTATTCCTACAGAGTAAAACATTTTTTTTAATCTTCCCACCTTTAGGAGAATGGACATGTAAAAACCAACGGTGATGTCTCCACAAAGCCTGACGGAGATGCTGCTGCGACCAATGGCTCAGCCGAGGCCGCCAAGGAGCCCGAAGCCGGGGCGGGAGGCGACGCCATTGAGCCTGCGCCTGCTGCTGATGGGGAGGCTGCCAAGCCTCAAGGTGAACCCGCCGCGAAGGAAACCCCCAAGAAGAAGAAGAAGAAGTTCTCCCTGAAGAAGACCTTCAACTTCAAGCTCAACCTGAAGAAGAGCAAGAAGGGCGAAGCCGTGAAGGAGGAGGCGGCCACCGCCGCCACCCCTGCCCCCTCTGAGGAGAAGCCCGCCGAGAACGGAGCTGCCGCTCCCGCGGAGGAGAAGAAGGAGGAGGTGAAGGAGGAGGCTGCCGCTGCAGCTGAGACTCCCAAGGCAGAGGAGGGGGCCGCTAAGGAGGAGGCACCCAAGGAGGAGGCCAAGGAGGCAGCTGCTCCAGCCCCCGAGGCCACCCAACCGACAGAGGAGAGCAACTCAACCCCCGCTCCCTCTGAAAAGAAAGAGTGATTGTATCGTCAGCTCACAATGAACTGTGGGGAACTGTTTTTCAAGAACGAGAGAGAAAATTAAAAAGAATATATATATATTTATATATATGTGTATATGTATACATATGTATATGGATATATGTATATGTAAATATATACACATGTATGTGAAAGACTCCTTTGACGTGCCACTTTTCGTCATGATAACAAGACGACAGACTAGATTCACTAGATCACTTCCCTGGTTACTGCTCGACATCTGGACTGAGGTTTAGGCAGCGGGTTGGTCGCTGAGTGGAAATTGGATTTGACCAGCTAGAACGCCAACTACTGACACCATTGAAGTGGAGCCGAGTGAAGGGACGGGTGGAGGAGGATGGAGCCGAGGCATCGTTTCCCCCCTAAAAGATCCTCAGAGGAAGATGCCTCCTCGCTGAAGGACTGATTGCTAGATGAGATACTGGGACACCACCACCACTTGAAATGACTGTTAATACAAAACAAAAACAAAAACAAAAAAACAACAAAAAAAAAAAAAAAACATAAAATCAAAATTAAGAGACTTGTCAACTTTTTACATTCCTATATTTTAACCCAAATTTGAAGTATTTTGTGGTGTATTATAGAGAACCATCTTAAAGATTCAGAGAAGCTATGTCTCGTTTGTTAAAAGAAAAGAAGAATAGACAATTTTGATTTTTACCTTACTATGGAGGAAAAAAAAAAGAACACTTAAGCTTGCTATGTTCACTGTTGCGGTTTGATATGAAGCAGAGTTGTTTATCTGTCGTGTGTGAGCCTGAATCTGCTTTGTCTCTGTAAATACATTGAATTGATTTCTGTTCTTTATTTTGCTAATGTTGACAGATGTTACTGGTTTTATTGTAAAGTTGATAATAGTAAATAAATGTTGGTTACCTGCCTGTTTATGTGTCTTACTGGTTATTTCCGTCGCGTGGCACACTTGCCCTTCTGCGATAAAGCCTTCAAATAAAAGGGCACTGTTGCGGGGTTTTTTTATATATAAAATTGTAGAATAAACTAAAAAATCCCTTGCAATAATAAAAGTATTTTTGTTTTAAGGCTGCTTCAGAACTCATTTTCACTGGTAGCTGATGGTTTACAATATCGTAAAGCCTCGTCTTTAGTAGAATCTGCTCTTTAGTTAATTCTAACAAAAGAGAGAAAATAAATTTAAAAGATGAATGCATCTTTATCTTTAAAGAGAAAAGTATTTTTAGACAAACTCGAAAATTTCTCGTATTTTACCACCACCAGCGCCCTGAAAATAGCCACAGCCGGATTTATTCACATCCCATAACTCGTGCAGTATTTGCTACTAAATACGTTCAATATTTATTAGCATGCTGTTAGACAAATAAGAATGAAATATTCATTTTGTACCATGTTCAGGAGGTATTCATACTGTAAATAATTTTACCCACTGAGAGCTTGAATGAAGGGTTCCAAACACCAAACCCTGAGGAACACCATCGCTAATTTTGGTGAACGGCGGAAATTTCCTATTATCTTGAACAAATATATCCACCAGCCCTAGGATTCGTCAACATACATATCGCCCACCTCTTCACATTTCAGAGTTTTAGACTAAGATCGTCTTATGTGGAGGAACAACAAAGTTCTAGCTGTTTTGGTCAAACTTTCATAATCTCGTTATGCACAATTTTATGCGTTACTGCAAAATGTCGCACTCAGCTACTAATAAATCAGCTTTCTGGCTTAATATCTTTAAAACTGACTGCGATACAGTCACTTGTGTTGGCTAATGTTGATGGCCATCTGGAATTAGGGTAGCTCCAATAGTTAATCCGTTGTAAAGGTACCTCCACTGATGCTTTCCTGAAAGTTTAACTAAAATCTGTCCAGTGGTTCATGAGATAAAGGCAAAATCATCGTCTACCTTTGCCAAGCTATTGGCTAACCCTAACAGATTTCTGCCGTCTTAAAACAGCTTTGATCTTTAAAATTTATATAGAGGTTCACGGAAATGCTATTTCATCGACTTTTCTCTCGCCGTCACCTTTGCAGTACATGTGAACAATCAAACCTTACAGCAGCAGCAAGATGTAGCACTTCTGGTGGCGACTGGAGTCAAATCTGACGTAAATGTTATCATATTTTGGCTGAAATAACCATGGATTGGCAAACTGACACTGATGTAAAGGTTTAAATAATAGCGTTTGTGTGAACCGCTATAAAAATTAGAAGATTGAAATTGCAATCAGTCCGCACTTTAAAAGTGGGTCTGCTCAGACAAGCCGTTATCGGCTCGTCGATACGATCCGAACAGATCCATTTCCAAACCGCTGCCGTCTTAAAGCAACTCCGATCTTTAAAAGCTCACAGCGGTTCATGCAGACGTTATTATTAAAAACCATTATGTTGGTGTCACATTACACAAATTATTTTGGCTGAAATAATCTGAAATTCCTACAGGAAATGACCCCCAGGCCACGCTGGGAGGCGCTACAGCTAACTGCTGCTGCTATCTGTATTTGGAAATAACCACAGAATTCCACGTAAACCGCCACGGAAGGCAAAAAACTCCACAGATGAAATAACATTTGCACGACTGCTGCGAATTTTTAGAGAATGGAGCTGCTTTAAGCTTTATATCCACAACAGGTAAGATATTAATTACTTTTTCCACAGAAAAGGCCAAAACAGGATTCAAAATGTGCTAAAAAAAAGCAGCAGTGAAATCAACCAGGACAAGCAAAGACACAAATCCAACGTTTGAGGCCATGTCATTTGTAACTTTCACCGGCAGGGAGAAGAACTCCATTTTGACAGGAAGAGACCTCCACCAGAACCAAATTCAGGAAACGTGATCATCTGGCTCCACTAACAGAGGGGTGAGAAGGCAACACACATAAACACAATTAAAGACCTAGCATTGCTTGAAGGAATGCAGATCACCCGCTGCCTTTCATGCCAGAGTTTCAGACTTAACATGAGAGTTACTG
Source organism: Kryptolebias marmoratus (assembly GCF_001649575.2). Classification (NCBI taxonomy): domain Eukaryota; kingdom Metazoa; phylum Chordata; class Actinopteri; order Cyprinodontiformes; family Rivulidae; genus Kryptolebias; species Kryptolebias marmoratus. Next base: position 17,970,159 of record NC_051434.1, read on the forward strand.
TATAGCCATTTTGTCCAAATCTTGAAAACAACATTATCCACAATCTTATGTGATATGGCAACACCTCAGACTATCTTTTATTGCTTGGAGTACATGTTGTGAATTATTCTCAGCTACTATCACGCCAAATCTTTGCTCAATAGCTGTAAAATTTACTGAGTTATAGCCATTTTGGTGTTGGCTAATAATCGATTAGCTGTGGCAGCCATCTTGAATTGGGCTGACTCCAAAGGTTATTCAGTTGTAAATGTCAACCCAGTGATTACTTTCCGAAGGTTTCACTGAAACACATTCAATGATTCATAAGATATTTTGCTAACAGACAGACACAGCTGACTCCAACAGTTAATGGCAAAGATTTAAACACAGACCTAGCTTGATCTGTTCGAGCTCTGAGTATAAGTTGGGGCTCAATCTCAGCTACTACCACACCAGATTTTAGCTCAATATCTGTAAAATTGACTGAGTTATAGCCATTTTTGTGTTTGCTGAGATCGTGTTGCTGTGGCAGCCATCTTGAATCGGGTTGACTCCAAAACCAAATCAGCTGTAGACCAAGATCCAGCGACTCCTTTCTGAGAGTTTCATTGAAATCCGTGCAGTGAGTTCCCGGGACGCACACACAGATACGGCATAAACATTATCGCCCTTCTGTGGCGGACGAGAAAAATCAAGTTTCTTTTTTTTTAAACCAATGTAGGTGTGTTAGTTTCTTTTATAGATAACACTTCAGGTAATAAGTGCAAAAGAACCTCCACCCCCCTAAAAAAAAAAAAAAAAAAAAGAGTCACAATTTGCTATGAAATAAAAAAAACAGCTTTGTTTCCACACTGACGGTGTCAGCTCCATCTCTGATTCGCCTCCACAGCGTTGGTTTGGTTCCATTTTGGAGGCGGGCGGGCGGCATCCAGAAAAATAAATGAACCTCTGCACACAGCAGCCCGGCTCACACTGGACTGACCCAGTTCACATGATGTGTGTGTGAGTGTGTGTAGGATCAGAGTCGCCTTCATGCACACATCTGAATTACTGAAGCCGGAGCTCCCAGTCGACAGCTCGGCGCCGTTTGTGCACGTTTGTCTGGTTTTAGTGCACCGTGCCCTCCTCCTCCTCCCCCCCTCCTGGTTGTTTCATTTACAGAACTCCTGATGTTGTGACAGGTCACTTAATGGATGTTTCATTTCCCAGTCAGCGGTGAAAACAACGTGTCTGCAGATACAGGACACACACATCACACACACACACACACACACGAACGAGCTTCCACTGCCACCTGTTGGTCAGAACCTGGATCTGTTTATTGGCACAAAGAATTGAGTCCTTTGAGAAATTGTACCTTTTAAAAGAATTATATTCTATTTATCCCCCGCCGCTGAGAGGCAAAAGTGGGCAATGATGTTTTTCGCGTCTGTCTGTTAGCAAAATATGTCACAAAGTGCTGGATGGATTCTGGTGTACTCTGCATCCCCAGAACCAGAACCAAACATGCAGAAGCAGCTTTCAGCTTCTATAGACCACAAATTTGGAACAAACTTCCTGAAAACTGTAAAACATCTGAAACACTGAGTTCCTTTAAATCAAGGCTAAAACCGCACCTGTTTAGAGTTACTTTTGAACCACAATAAATGGACGTGTACTGGTGTCTCGTTTGGAGACTGTATGTTGTTTTTATGACTTTTTAATTTCGATTTTATCACGTAAAGCACTTTGAATTGCCGTGTGCTGACTTGACTTGACCTGGATTTCGGTGAAACTTTCAGGAAACAATCACCAGACGCACGCCTACAACCGATCAACTTTTAGAGCCAACCCAATTCAAGATGGCCGCCACGGCCAACTGACCTTACAAAACACAAAAGGCGCCACAAATCAGTCAGTTTTACAGATATCGAGCAAAATGTCGGCGTGGTAGTAGCTGAGAGTCAGACACGACACGTACTCTTCGTGCAACTCATTGCTTAAAACCTTAGCATTAACTGTCGGAGTCAACCGTGTTTGTCTGTTAGCAAAATATCTCAGCAACCATTGGTTTGATTTTGATGAAACTTCCTGAACATGATCATTGGATATATATCTACAGCCGGTTAGTTATTGACATCTCTCAACATAACATGAGATTGCACATAGCATTATTTTGAATGTTTGTCCCAAACAGAATCTCAGTTTAAAACTGAAAGGCTGCAGGCAGTTTGTGAGGCCTTTAATTTCAGTATGCATTTATTTTTTTCACTTTTCAAGTTATGGTTAGCTTCACCGCAGATGTGCAACTTTTTTCAAAACAACTTTTCAAAGCTGCCCTTTTTTTGAAAGGATATTCCAGCCATTTCAGCGTTGGGGTTCTTTGAAGAGGTTTTCAGCAATCAGTGTCTTACCTGTAGATAGATGCAGCTGTGTATCTATCTACAGGTAAGACACTGATATATGTGTTATTGTAGATAGATTCTGGAACAACCTCTGTTTGGAGAAACAGGACTAATAAGCTCACGGCTAGTAAGAGCGGGGCTGAAAACAAAGTGGATTTCTGCTGTCTTAAAACAGAAAGGCTGGCTCTGTGCTCACTAGTAAAAAGGAGTCTGTGGGAGAAACAAAAAGAAAAAAGCTGCTAAATGGACAGCTCTGTTATTTACGTAGTATGGATTAAAATACAGTGTCAATAGCTTCCTTAATTCATAGAGGCTTCCTTATCTCATTTGCAATGACTAGTACACAAGCTTATATTTATATAAAAGAGATATACTGACCTAAAAATAAACAAACAGAAAAAAAGAGCCTTAGTGTCATTTCATAAGACAATAATGAGCAAACAGTGAATGTATATCTCCGACTTACTGCCCTAAGAATAGCTTATAAGCAGCTGAAATGTGATTTTTTTTTAAAGCTAACTGTGCTAATTTGTTAGCTAATTATCAAACGGACAGTTGTGCTGCTCGAGGTTGGAGACTCGGGGCTCCTCGGTTTGCTCACCGGCTCCTCCCAGTCGGGCGGCGCGGCCCATGTGATTGGTTGTCGCGAGCTCGGCACCACTTCCACCCCGCCGCCGCACAGAAACCGGCGAGCAACGAACCCGGTGGGGTAACTGGTGTAAAATGGCGCTGTCTCAAGGAACAAAGAAAAAAGTTTGCTACTACTATGACGGTAAAAAAAAAAATTCAGGCGCATAATTTTCTCTGACTCTTCAAGGGGCCGCCGAGGCGCGTAGAAGTTCCGGGATTTCTCCGCGTTTGACGCTTTTAGGCGTGCAAATACGACGAGCCGGCGGAAGAGCTAACGTTAGCTTGTTGGACGGGTTAACTAGCTTGTTTTAGCTGCATGGATTGCTAAGTTAGCTGTTAGCCCGAATGTGCACGGAGCGTTTGGTCTGCCGCTCACTTTCAAATTCCATTCATTAACGAATTGTGTATTTTCTGAAATTACCGCAGCATATATCTGGTCGTGTTTAAACACAAAGGGCTAATATAGTCACCGTAGGAGCGCAGAGAAACCACGGAGCTAGCCGGTGATGGCCACACTGTGTTCTTCCGAACTTGCTAATAACTTCCGAGAAGTGGTGAAAGATGCACCGGTCTCCACTTCATTAATATGGCGAAAGAACTCGATAAGACAATACTCATATACTCTTACACAATTTATATATACAACATACTTTTGCCTTTTATTCAGAGTAACTCAATTCACATGAATATTAAATTTCATTTTGCTAAAATACTACACCGAAGCCTAAGTAGCTCACTTTTTAAAATTGCATTATTTTACCTTTTCAAGTTGTTATGAATTGAAGCAAACCAGATTAAACATATGATTTACTTCCTGCTTCTTATTGTCTAATGCACAAGAGTAATTGTAGGTGCAGTGCAAACTTTACATGTTAGATTTTAATGGAGTATTAATATTATTAACAGTATTAATAACAAAGATTAGTGCAAGAATGATTCATCCTAGTTTGTGCATATCTGGTATGGGTAAATTGGGCACATTTTGAATGGAGTTTGGTGGGATGTTGTCTTTTGCTACAATATTAAGCTCTTATAAATTGTTTATTTTGTCCTACAGGTGATGTGGGAAACTACTATTACGGTCAAGGCCATCCCATGAAACCCCACAGAATCCGCATGACACACAACCTCCTCCTGAACTATGGACTCTACAGGAAAATGGAAATCTACGTGAGTCACGTCCATCAATGCAAACCTCACACGTTTGACGTTTTACTCGTCTTGGCTCTTCTGATATTAGTGACATTGACTGGCTGTCAAAAGCTGTTGAAGTTGTGGGATTAAAGAATATCTCAAACTCATTTAGATTTATTCTGTTTCTTTAGCCATGAAGACAAAATGACTTCACCCAGATGTGCAGCTTTTCTCTTTAGGATGTGACCTATTGAATTAAAGTAGTCAGTCACCTTGATGTAAACATTTGCCACCATTAATTCAAAGCAGACAATAGTTACAGTTCATGTAGAAAAATTATGTGTTTATTTCACCCATCTCCTTGTGTTCAAATGAATAAACATTTTCACAAGGTTAACAAAAACATAGACTTAAGAAGTCTGGAATTTGTTTTCGGCATTTTCAAGATCTCCAAGTATGAGGAGACAAAAGAAAGTGAGGAAAAACAAAGGTTTCTAGACTCTGATACTTATTGCATTTTCTAAAAAATAAAATTTACAGTTTCTAAAAGTTGTTCAAATGTGCAGACATTAAAAAAAGTCACTTTGAGGGTTGTCAACTTCCAGAAATTAAAATAAGGAAAGCAGATTATTTCTTTATCTGGTAATGGCAACAAACTTGAATCATTTCAGCTGACAAGCCTATACAGGGCTCAGGCATGAAGACTTAAATAACTATAAAAGTATGTATAAATGTTGTAAATTTTGCATGTGTGAGTGATGGGAATTTGTAAAATTCTGATCTTTTCTTGGCAAAAAAAGAAACAACTTATATTGAATAGTTTTTCAAAAGTTGATATACAACAAAAACTCTTGCAGTAGTTACTTGTCCTTACCAAATGCATTGTGAAGCAAATAAAAAAAATGTAAAGGGGAAAAAAAAACTTACATTAGCAAACAGATAACAAACCTGCACCACTGTGCTAATTTAGTATGATTTACATTTAATTTGGGGTCAGGAAATGTGAGGATTTGAGTCTCAAAGTGTGCATTTTCAGCATGAAAAATAAGAAGTAAGCCTCTATAATAACCATTAATAGTAATAGATGTTGGGGTTTGTTGATCACCTGTTTGAGTAAGCGTATTAACTGTGGTACATGTTTCACATCGGCCCAGTAAAGAGTAAACGTGTGTGATGGAACGTGTGCAACGGTTACCACAGCTCAGTTCAGTGCGGTAAATTTGACGGGCAACATAAAGCTCTTTACGATTGTGGCGGGCGTTGTGGCTCCCGAAAGAACCAGAACCAAATGGTCCAGATCCCAGAAAAAGGGGGGGGGGGGTGTAATTCCCATCACTACTTTATGAGGAGTTCATAAAAATATCCCATCCCATCAGATCGTTGAGTTTAGAAGATAATTCGACCCTCATGGTCTCTTTCCCTGCAGGGAGGGAGGCACAGGAGGAGATGGAGAAATTAGTTCAACTATTTCCTTCTTTTGGCTCGTTTTCCTCCTCCTGAAGAGCATATATAATGGAAAAGAACTATTATTGAAAACAAGTGGCTCAGTCATGGGGACATTCAAAACATTGAGGGTTTTTTTTTTTATTATGGGGGAAGTTTCATTATTTTATGTTGCTTTTTTTTTTGTAATTTCAGAGACCACAGAAAGCCAGTGCTGAGGAGATGACAAAGTACCACAGTGACGACTACATCAAGTTCCTGAGGTCCATCCGCCCAGACAACATGTCTGAGTACAGCAAGCAGATGCAGAGATGTGCGTCCCGCTCGCTCTCTAACGGCGCGTCCTGGCTTCCTTCGTCTTCTGTCACGCTGACGACATCTTTGCTGTTGTCTTACAGTTAACGTCGGCGAGGACTGTCCAGTGTTCGATGGACTGTTTGAGTTTTGTCAGCTCTCAACAGGTGGCTCTGTAGGTATGTTGTTGCTACTGTGTTTTCACCCAATCCTCCTGGTACACTGTCTTCACCGAACAAACTGATCAGTTAACCATCGGTGGGGAAGAATCTGTGATTTACTTCCTGCGTGGAACGGCCAATCTGACAGTCTCCAGGTCCATGTCCAGCCCCTCTCCTATTCAAACTGACCCTAAAACCCCCTTCACACTGGATCAAGACCTCATTATGATGTATAAAATCAGATGGAACGTGACGGGTCTTTGCTGTATCTTGGTGTTGGTCCTAGATTTACTTAGAGATCACTTTTTCAAAACTAGGGTTGTGAAGTTCTGGGAATTTTCATAGTTGGAAGCTTTCAATGAGAATTGAAGGGATTTTATGGGAATAACAGCAATAAATCTAGAATATAGAATATCATGGGTTGGCTCTTATCAGGAATTTTAAATACAATAGGGGGAAATATAGCATATTCTTGACTAAAACGACTAAATTACATTGCTGTACCATGCAATGTATGCAGATAAAATGAGAAAAGAGCCAGCATAGTGATCAAATAATGTAGTTTGGTTCAGAGTTGTGTGAATGAAATAAAAGTAGTGTGTTTGTGACTCAGTAGCGTCACTCATGATGGCTTTATAGCCAGTCTTTATGTGAAAGGCACACAAACTAAACGTGTGGACCATTTTGTCTTTACCAATAAAGTCCTGTAGACCACACAGGCATGGCAAGTTTGCATGCTTTAGTCTATTTAATGTCTGTCTTTGTTTTTCCTGAAGCTGGAGCCGTGAAGCTGAACAAGCAGCAGACAGACATCGCGATCAACTGGGCTGGTGGACTCCACCACGCCAAGAAGTCCGAAGCCTCTGGTTTCTGCTACGTCAACGACATCGTCCTCGCCATCCTGGAGCTCCTCAAGTAAGCCGAGCACCACCGCTGCTTTTAGGTTTTAGTAGGACTGAGCCATTTTAATGGGACAAGTTTTGTACCCGTTTAGGTTTCATCCTAACTATCAGCATGCAGAACATGGATCTTACCTCAATACAATGTATCTTATGGATTTTCCAGATACCACCAGAGGGTGTTGTACATAGACATCGACATCCACCATGGTGATGGAGTAGAGGAGGCCTTTTACACCACAGACAGGGTCATGACTGTCTCTTTCCACAAATATGGGGAGTACTTTCCTGGCACTGGAGACCTGAGGGTGCGTGCTGCTCTTCAATAAAACAAGATTGTATTACAGAAAACGGGGGTATTATTCTAATAACATGACCTTTGTGTGCAGGACATTGGAGCAGGAAAGGGCAAGTACTATGCTGTGAACTACCCTCTTAGAGACGGCATTGATGATGAGTCTTATGAAGCCATTTTCAAGCCCGTAAGTTCCCTTTTTGCATGGCAATATCCACCAGTAGCTTTGGCGGCCTATTTTCTGACTCCGTGTGTGTGTTTGTCTTAGATCATGGCGAAAGTGATGGAGATGTACCAGCCGAGTGCTGTGGTTCTGCAATGTGGAGCGGATTCTCTTTCTGGAGACAGGCTGGGCTGCTTCAACCTCACCATCAAAGGTATCGAAACACGCCAAAGAAAACGATTGCTTCAATAAGACCGAAAACTTAACTCGTGTATGTTGTGCTTTCCAAAAGGCCACGCCAAGTGCGTGGAGTACATTAAAAGCTTCAACTTGCCTCTGCTGATGCTGGGCGGAGGAGGATACACCATCCGCAACGTGGCCCGTTGCTGGACCTTCGAGACTGCCGTGGCCTTGGACTGCTCCATCCCCAACGAGCTGCCCTACAACGATTACTTTGAGTACTTCGGCCCCGATTTCAAGCTGCACATCAGCCCCTCCAACATGACCAACCAGAACACCAACGAGTACCTGGAGAAGATCAAACAGCGGCTCTTTGAAAACCTCCGCATGCTGCCTCACGCTCCCGGCGTCCAGATGCAGGCCATCCCAGAGGACGCTCCTCACCCGGACAGTGGGGACGAAGATGAGGAAGACCCTGACAAGCGCATCTCTAGTAAGAGACTTTTTTTTTTTTTTTTTACTTTAGTACACAGAATTAAAACGTTGTGGTAAAAAATGTGAGGATGTCCAGCTTTTGGTGAAGAGTTGATAATAAACTGTGTGTTTCAGTCCGTGCCCACGACAAGAGGATAGCCTGCGAGGAGGAGTTTTCAGACTCTGAGGATGAGGCCGAGGGGCAGGGGGGAGGCCGCAGGAATGCCTCAAACCACAAAAAGGCCAAACGATTAAAGAAGGAGGAAGAGAAAGAAGGAGAAGAAAAGAAAGGCGAGTTTGCTGCACTCACATAAAAAAAACAACAGAAAAATGAATTTAAAGGTTTGCTATAATAACTCCTCCTGTTTGCTTTTTAGAAGTGAAAGAAGAAGACAAAGAGGAAGAGAAGATGGATACGTCAGGGTAAGAATCAGACTGTCCCGTTCCTCTTTGTTCTCCACGCAGCTGCTTAATCTGTGTTCATAAACGTGAGCTACTTTTAACAATGATGAAAAAACACGCAGAGGAGTTTCACTCTAATGTCCACCTCAGTCAGACCTTAGTTTTCATGACTCGGACGCTTCAGAGCACAGCTGGAATCTGTGGGAATTTCCCTTTTTAACTTTAGGGTCAAATGTTTGTAGCTGTTCGACTTTAGGCTGCTCTGATTCCCCGATGAAATGGTTTTATTAGAAACTGTAAATAAAATGGTAAAGGTAGACAAAAGAAACTGAGTCTTAAAACGGTCTCATTCGTATATATTGAGAAAACATGAATATATATTCAGAATGTAAACTTTTTGTTAGTGTGTGAATATTTAGCCTTTGGAAATCTGAAAGCCATATCAATATTTTTAAATCAGGACTGAGGCCACTCAGCTGAGTTTGTGGCACAAGATGTTTTTTTTTATTTCTTCAAATAGTTAAAATCTCCTTTGGTGAGAAAAATATCTCCTCATTATTCCATGTAACTCCAGCTGCTTTTATTGCTGATATCTTGTCTCCCTCCTCCTGTAGTTTGATGTTTCAACTGTCTTTCAGACCAAAAGAAGAGATGAAGACCACTTGAAGTTGGGTGGAAGGAGACGTGGCTGTACGGTTGTCCTTCATCCCCCCTCCTCCTCCTCCTCCTGCAACCCAAGAGGACCTTTTGATTCCTGTTTTACTGTGTTCCTACTGACAAACCTGATTGGCACCATGTTCCCAGTTCAAGTATCAGGTGAAAACAGGGGGATTGCACAACTGTAGCAGTATCTGATCAGTGGTTTTTAGCGTGGTAAAAATTAAGCCCCGCCCCTCCAGTTGTTAAATCCCACCCACCTGGCGCTTAATCCCTGTGAGCATTTGTGTGAATCAGGCATGTTAAAAGAAATAAAAAAAAAATCAGATTGTTGCTGTTCCCATGCTGGCATCTCAGATTTAAACCTGTCTGCGGGGCTGCAGTTGGTCAAATGCAAAAAGGCTTCCCTCTTAGGTTTTATTTTTTTTAAACGCCTATTTATGATACAAAATCCCTCCTGTTAATTCATCAGTAAATGCATGCTTAGACTCATCTGGCCTTCAGCATGTACACACTTTTAAGTCCCCCCCCTCTCCCCAATCTGGACTCTAAGTTATTTTTAAATCATGAATAGTCGGTTCCTTTAGCCAATCTTCTTCTGAACATCTGCTTTGTGTTTTTATGTTCCTGTATGAATGTGTGAACCTCTCCTGAGGCTGATGTTGGTGAGTAAATGACTTATTTTAGAGATTTTGTACCATTGAATACACAAGTGGGGTAAACCGACGTGGCCCTCGACCTGTGGCTGTTATATCCTTGTGAAGCGTCCATTATCGTATCTTTGTTAATAAAAACAAACAAAAACATAAGGTCCACTTTTGACTTATTTCCTTTTAGTGTTAGCCATCAGGATTTTTAGTTTCTGGCCCCAAATTGAACTCGGACTCCAAAGAAATATTCTATATGAGGAAGTAAAATTAAGGCTATTTTCTGTTACAGTGAATCATTTTTACAAATATTCAACACAAAAAAACCTCAGATCATTTATTAATTTAAATACATTTCAGAACTAAAGTCTACTTTACAACTTAGAGGGTACAAAGATGCAGACAATCCCTTTCTTGACCATGTTTTGTCTTTATTTTAAAATAATTAGCACTTTACACACCAAATTCAACAACTGTTAGCAGGTGATCGTTGGACTGTTTACGCCTCCAGCTCAAAGTCAAAATAATGTGGGTCGAAGTAATGAATCCTCACGTATCCGTCTTCTCCTCCACTGCTGTAACTGAGGACAGAGGAGGAAAGCAATGTTACACATTCAGGAAATAGAGATGAGTTTTGTATAAAGGTATTATTTAAGTTGTAGAAATACAACTAGTCAAAACACCAATCTTAAAAATGTCACAATTTATGTGAATGTCAGTTTTGTGGTTATTTACAAAATGTAAATGGCAGCAGGAATATATTTCTGCTCAAATAATTCTGAAATGCAACATGGAACTGGGCGTAAAAGTGTTTTTACGGGGACCACTGTGACATCTCAAAGTTTGGGGCCGTTTTAAGACCAAAGCGGGGACTCCTGTTGTCGTACGAAACATCCAATCTCTACAGTTTCACAGCAGTTCACGCAAACCACAGATCTAAACCTCTATTATTATTATTATTATTTTGACAGAAACATCATATAACTCCTGCTGGAGGTCTCCCCTGGGAGTGCTACAGCTCGCTGCTGCTGGTCCCAAACCATACAATGCAGAATTGACAGCCATGTTCAGACTAGCCATTAGTTCATCAGTCCTGTCAGATGTAAACTCTTTTCATCCAAACTGAAATAAATCAAGAAGCTTTAATTCTTTACAACTTCTACACAAAACAGCCGAGTGTTTCCTTTAAGCAATCTCAACAAGAGTCGGTTTTTAGGTGTGTTAGAATTACAGCCACACTACCTCTTGCCGTCTGGATGGAAGGCCACACAGTTGATGGGGCCAAAATGACCTTTGACCCTGCCAAACTCCTCCTCATAGGCAGCATGGAAGAACCTGGAAGCAGCAAAAGAACACAGGTTGGCACAACAAATCTATCTCACAGACTCTTCCCCAATGTTCTATCAAATCACGAAGCTCACTCTGACTTTAAACTTATGTTTAACTCACCTGGCCTCAAACTTGCCGATCCTGGTGGATGTAGTCGTGACTTCCATGGCTTCCTGTCCACCTCCCATCACCACCTGAGCAAAGCGTTTAAGGTCAGTGGCGGGATCGAGGCAAAGTGTGTGTGCTGCGCTGTGGGACGTGCAACTTACGTGATCCATTATGGGGGAGATGGCCGCTGAGTTGACGGGTCTCTCAGTCTTAAATGTCTTGATGTGATCCAGGGAAGAGGAGTCGAACAACTAAAGAGGGAGACACTGAGCAGTCAGTAAACAGTTCATCAATGACCGAGTGAACAAATTGGACCACGTGCGTAGAGGCAGATTTAACTGCAGACTTTTAGAAACAAAATCTGACTGATGGTTGTCAAAAACAAATGGTTTTGGTCGGTCTCTTACTTTGGCCGTGTTATCCTTGGAGGCGCTGATGAACATGGTGAGATCCACTGACGTCTGCATGTCATTGATCTGCTTGGTGTGCTCCTTGGCCTTCTTCAGGATTTCTCCGGACTGATCATAGCAACAACAGGTTGGTTAGAGCCATCAAACAACAGATATTTGGTTTTTCTAATAACAGCCACCGCGAATGTAACACCCCGTTCTAGGTGTTGCCTGCACCTTTAGATTTCAACATTTAGCATCAGGGCCTGCAGTGTATTTCATGCCCACATGTAGGCGTCATACCTTTGCACTGAACTGGTTGATCTCTCCGTTCTCGTGCCCAGCGTTGACAAACTCTCCCAGGGGTCCCCACACAGCGCTAGTTATCTTGTGCTCGTTGCAGGGTATGGACTGGTAGGGCTGGTTGTCCTCTGCAGATACAATAACACAACTAAATACGTACATATATAGTCAAATTAACTCCAATCGACTCAAAGTTACAAGGGCTTCTCTACCTCTTTCTCTTTCGAGGGCTTCAGGAGAGTTAAGTATATTACTGAAAGACTACATCATATCAAATTATTATATTAAGAGAAAATGAAGTTAAGTTTGAGGTTTGTTATCAACCCTGCCAACGAATCTACTTGTTAAAGCTGACACGGCTGCTGCTCTGCTGAGGTTTTCTCCCATTGGGTACCTTGTGGTTTTTAGGAGCTATCATGCTCAGCACGGATGGTGCATTTAAAAACCAGAACAGGCAGCAGGGCAGAATGTGAGCAGGCGCCGAGGAGGCGGGGTGGAAGCCAACCCACCCCCTGCTGCTCCTCTGCACCAAGCGAGGTAATAACAGCCGAAAAGGTCGACGTGTGAAAAGGTAGGCCGACTTTGCAGCTGAATAATGTGACGAAGTGATGACGTACGCTTTCTGCAACCACTCAGCTGCTGGAGTTAAATACCAAAACAACAAAGTACAGATTCATTCTGGAGGAAAACTCCACTGTATTTTTTTTAAAAGCGTTTAAACGATGGCAAACTGAGGCGACGGTACACCTTTCTTCTTCAAAACCCCTGTGGCTTTCAGCTGCATTTTAAAGCACAAGGAAGACATATGGCAGCAGTTCTGTATTTACTTGAAATATTTTGTTGAACGCAAACAGAATCGACACACTGAGCTCATCCGCCATGTTGGGAGAAACGTTGCCCAGCGGACGTTGAGCAACACGTAAAAGCAGCTGATTTTTGTTCCGCGCCTCTTTTGGTTCCTCCCTGCTCACTTCGTTTCTGAGCGCTCACGTCTGTGCGGGACGGCGGCGGATCCATCTGTGTTTTATGAACGATCAGAGGCGCCCTAAAGGACGGGGCTGGTCTGTGTGCCCATTTTGCGGAACTGTTTGACGAAAGAGCCTAAATTCTGATGGCTAATGGCTACTTTGAGCAGAGATTTACAACCACCGTTTCTTTGAATTCCAACTCCAGTCATTGAGGATTTTAGTTATTAGGCATTATATCTGTTAAAAAAAATCTGTTCTTTAGGTCACTGATGAAAACAAATGTGTGTGTGTGTGTGTACCTATCTGCTGTGGATCCCTCAGGTCAAAGAAGTTCAGGAAGCACTGGTAACCCATCTGCTTGTCTGTGGAGAACATGATGATGTTGCCGCTGAAGTCGAAGCCGCACGTCCTGACAGCAGAGTTGGTGTTGAGCAGAGCCAGCTGTTTGCCTGCAGAAACACACAGAAGGCTTGAAAAGGCTGCTCTGGCATCAGGAAGGGATGGAACGGTAACCGACACAGTGCTGTCACTTCCATATTACAGGGATATTTTCAGCCCTGTTGTACCTCGCCTCTTCACCCACACGCAGAGGAATGCGAGTACAGAAAACGGATGGTTATTTTCAAGCATAAATAGCAACATTAGCTGTAAGATTTAGCAGCAGGGTTCACATCCGGCAGGAATTTCTGCCAAAGCAACAGTGTAATCCAGGGGTGTGCCATCCTGTCCCTCAAGGGCCACCATCCTGCATGTTTTACTTTTTTCTCTGCTCCAACACACCTAATTTGAATCAATGGCTGATTAACAGGCTTCTGCAGAACATGAAGAGGTGATTTAATCACTGAATCAGGTGTGTTGGAGCAGGGAAACAAGGAAAACATGCAGGATAGTGGCCCTCTAGGACCAGGACTACCTACCTCTGGTATAATCGGTTCAAATGAACTGCTCCTAAATTTAGAAGACTGGATTTGTTTTAAGACGGCAAACTCTACAAAAGAAGCTGGTCTATTCAAGTCGTTTTAAGCTTGTCAATCCAGGTTAAGTGGACCCACTTCCCAAGTGGATTTTGAGGTAATATAAAACAGCCCCTAACTTCACAGCAGGTTGTGTAAATACTAATATTTAAATCCATCAGTTCTGTATTTCATGATTAAATTGGCAGAATCCTGAATCCTGCATGAAGTGCTGGGACATTTTGGAGCTTCGGTCTTGGCTGTGCTCATCAGTTTTGTCCAATGTTAACTATTCCTCTAACCTGAGGTTGTTCAAGAAGCCGTCCCTAACAGGTAAGATATTTTTTATTATAGAATTATTTATAACTCATACATAGAAACTCACTTCAGCGACCTGATGTAAGCATTAGAAAGCTGCCAACTGCAGTTTTTTGGGGAAAAGCTCTTTAGGTTTGTACCGAACGTGGTTTTACTTACCGGTCTCGCAGTCCCACAGTCGACAGCTGTTGTCTGCTGACCCTGTTAATACGTTCTTCGTGTCCCCTGAGACAGAGCGAGTTAAGGAACCATTTGCAAACACTTACACGAAAGGCCTAATAACAGTTTTACAAAGTCAAACACAGTCTGAGTGCACGGGCGGTCTCCTGATGGAAGATACAGTCGCAGTCGACACACCACACAGCTCCCGTGTGCCCATTGTAGGTACCGAGCCGCTCCCCGTTCACAGAGTACCACACATTGGCGACCTGTAGAAGAACAGGGAGAGGGTTAGAAGGAGGCAACATCCACCCAAACTCCTGCTGAACAGACAGCATCGACTTACTGTGTCCTTAGCTACAGAGAAGAGCAGGTCTCCTTCTCTGTTGTACTTTATCTGAGTGATGGACCTCTCGTGGCCCTGGAGCAAGATGGGTTTCTGGGAACAAAAAGATAACAGTTTCACCTTTTAAGACTGTTCTGGTTCATTTATTTATTTATTTTACTGGAGCAAATATTACATACGGTTGACCCATCTGGATACAAGCTACCAAGTGACACGGGCTAAAAAAACATCCTTTTTTAAACCTAAATACGGCCAACATGTACGACAGTTCAGTTAATTTAAAGGCTAAGCTAACGTTAGCCGAAGACGCAGTACTGGCGCTAACACATGCAGTGTGAAAACGAGGTTAAACAAAACTGGACTGAGAGGAAAACATTTCCCCAAACAATAAAAAAATAAACCTACCATGCTGTTGCCAGATAATCCGGTATATTTGCTTCGCCCCACAGAAAGAAACACTCGTGTGTCAGGCGCCGGAGTCGCGGCGGAAAAGGAAGATGACGTACTTCCTGTTTCAAAAGCGTCAGCATCGCTGCGCCCTCTGCCGGCAACTCCGACCATAACAACCTCGAAGGTTTGACAATTACAGATCAGATAATGATCCTGTCATGGTAGATTAATTTAATACTAAAGTAAAACGTTTATGATTAAGTTTTGAGGGGTGTCACGCGTTGATATACGTTTTTATTTTAACATAAATCAACTTTCTTAGTAATTTGGGACTTACTTGTGTATTAAAATAAGATGACAAAACGGTATGATGTATAAACTGTATATAAATGTTGAAAAGAGCCAAGCCAGTGGCATAACAGTCACCATGGTAACCACACACCTGTGTTTCTCACTCCCTGACAGCAGTCCTAAATGACACAGGAAAATGCAGAGCAAAAAGTAAGCCTCAAACTGTTACTGTGTGAAATCTAGGGTAAATGAGTCCTATGGCAGTAAGAGACACAAGATAGAAAAAAAGAGACAAATGCATACTTTTTGATGTATAGCAATATAAGAAGTGTAAAGTTTGTGGGAGTGTGAAATGTTTGTTAAAAAAAAAAAGTTTAGGGCAGCTCAGAAGTTAGTAATACATTATTATTGATCACACGGAGCTAAAATCTTCAAATCAAACACACACTGTTATTTTATTTACCAAGAAACAAAATATACAAGGCCAGAAAACAGTACTGCAAAAAAAAGGGTGGGAAACATCTTTGGTTCCTTCTTATGGTAGTAAAAACTTGGGTACAATGGAAGAAATGAGATCCGCCATAGCTTTTTTTTTCCACTTGTCACCACTTCACCGATGCTACATGTTTAAGTAGTGCGCAAGAGAAACGAAGGTGTTTAGAAGTCATTAAATATATTTCTGCTTTTCTTTCCTCTTCAGTTGTCCCCACTTGGCTCAGTCCCTCTACCTTTCCAAAGCACCACACACAAAATAGATCCGTTATAAGATGCATTTATTCTTCCTACACATCTGAGCAGGATGGTGGATATGATGAACATACATTCTGGGCTAAGTGCTTGTCAGTTGACAAAAAAAATAACAACCAAGATGCAAACATTGCATAGAGGTACTTTAACATTCTCTTGATATTGATAAAAAAACCCAGTTACAAGCTTTTGCGATCACCAAAACTATGGGGTTGATGGAGTTAACTTGGGTTTAAAGTGGTCCTTATTATAAATTTTAAGCTTTGTTTAACAAAGCTGGTCATCTGAACTCAGGAAGGGTTAGAGCGATGAGTTGGTCACAGGAGGAAATTCACTTTTAATTTAACAGAACGCTTTTATTATTCCCGCCCCCAATATCAATGAAGACGGCTAAAACGAACACAAAGCAAAAAAAAAAAAAAAATCAACGCTACACAAATTAGGTGTGATCTGAACAAAGCAGCAAGAAAACTACAAAAACATACTAAGAATCTGGAGCGATTTCCCTCGATAGTAACGCCATTTCATTCACGTAAAACATGTTGAGGCTAAAGGAAATGGCATTACTGTTAAGACGTCGCCTGAAAGAAAAACGTGAATGTGCTAGAAGTGGATTTTAGAAAGTAGAACCCTTTTCCAGCACTGTAACTGAGACCAAATTACCAAAGAATCGCACAAACACAGAAAACCCCTGCTGACTGTTATTTGCTATGAACCAGTTTACCCTGCGTCGTCCCAGCCAGCTCAGAAAAACCTGATGCAACAAGTCTGTTTGACTATTATGTTGTCAAAAAAAGGGAAACGAGTCACAGATCTTATTTCAGAAAGAACTATTGTTTCACTGATTCTGTCAGCATAATGTGTAAACACATCCTTGTTTCTGTAGAGTCTGCTGGGAGGACACAAGGTAAAAGTTAGTTGGAATATATAAAGGTGTGTGTTTAATCTGATTCCAGATCAGTGCTTTAATAGAAGCAGAGGAGTAGCGGTTTGCAGGCTGGTGGTTTGACTCAGGAGGAGCAGGAGGAAAAGGGCGAGCAGCTCCGTTTTTCACTCCGGCGCGGGAACGGGCTGACAGTTCGCCTCCTCTTGTAGCGCGTGTGTGTCCGCCTGCGGCTCGCAGCTGCACGGCGGGGAGCAGGAGGCGCCGTCCGCCGCGGGGCAGGTGCCGGGCTCCAGCAGAGAGTCCATAGGAGGCGGAGAGGGGGAGTCGGCGGCTCCCGCGGTGCCGCCGTGCTGCCCGCCGAGGCTCTGGACCTTCTTCTTCAGCTCGTTCCGATCGACCTTCAGCGCCCGCCGCAGCTTCTCCAGCCGCTGGACTTTACCCTGCAGCGCCTCGAAGTCCCGATCTCGCACAGCTTTCTGTGGCAACAAAGGGGTGGAAATGGTCAGGATGCAAACACACAAACACTAAAACTAAAATTAATTTAGTGCTCTTAAGTCTCTTCCAAAGCGTCGGGGCCTGGACTCTGACGGTACTGACCCGGA
Source organism: Kryptolebias marmoratus (assembly GCF_001649575.2). Classification (NCBI taxonomy): domain Eukaryota; kingdom Metazoa; phylum Chordata; class Actinopteri; order Cyprinodontiformes; family Rivulidae; genus Kryptolebias; species Kryptolebias marmoratus. The sequence goes on from NC_051434.1 coordinate 17,987,690, forward strand.
TTTCATTACAGTCAGGTTCCCTTATTTCTCTACACACAAGCTTAGGGTTTCAGCAACTTCCACTTTCTTCATCAAGTCATCAGATAAAGAGTAGAGATCTGAGCTGAGTCTCGTCTAAAAACAGACTCATGTTAGTGGCAGACAATTACTGTAGCGACCTCTGATTGGTTGTTGCCATAACAACACACAGGATATTAGCACGTAATGGGCATCTTAGTCACCGTGCATCCAGACTTTCATGGGTACCCACCTACCGCCTCAACACTGATAATTTAATCTGCTGGACTTTGGAACAGACTGGCTTGTGTTATCCAATTCAATAAGCAAAACAAAATCATGCAGATGATTTTAAATATGCGGTGAAGTCTTAAAATAGCAGACACAGAAGTCTGTGTTTGAAAAGCAACATTGATCAACTATTAGATCAATTAGATACTATTAATATTAGTTCAAGTTTCAAAACTCTGGATGCAAACGCAGCATCCAGTAACGCCAAAGCAGCTTTACCTCCTCAGCCATCTCCAGCAGAGCTTTGTTACTGCTCTCCCACCTCGACCGGTACATGGCCGTCTCCTTCTCCAGCTTCTTGATTTTTTTCGTCATCTGCGAGCGCAGAGGAAAACGACACCCATGCATGAGCAGGCGAAGCCGACAGAAACGAGTGTCACCTCCCGCGGCGGGGGGGTCCCCTCACCTTCTCCATCTCCTGCTTGAAAGTGGTGAAGACCTCGTTGCTCTTGGACAGAGTGGTCTGAAACTCCTCGAACTTCTCCGTGTACAGCGACAGCTGGAAAACCACCACAGCACAAGTTTGATCGTGGAACCGTAGTTCTGCTACAACGTGTCGATGTGATGCGTTTAAAGTCATGTGAGACCTGCTGCTTGAGGTGAACTTCCTGCTGCTTCATGAGCTCGCACATCCTCTGAGACTCTACGGCTTCTTTCAGCAGCTAAAAGGAAAAAACAAACATTTCTTGAAGGAACCAATTCAACCATTTCCAAAAAAAAAAGCAGTTTCTCCTCCTGTGTGGATCTACGGGACAGATGTCTATAAAGGTGTGTTTGTCAAACTCACAAAGTCTTTTTCTCTGTCGTGGCGCTCCTCTGACTCTTTCAGCAGCTCCTGTGCCTGGTGCAGCTTCGCATCGACCAGCTGTTGTTGCAGGTCTTTGTGCTTCACCACTTTGTCTATATGCTGTTAAAGTGACCAGAGTCAGAGAGATCAGAGTCCATCCAGTAAACAAGACACGATCGGGGAAATATGGAAGGGAAAACCCAGCCGGCTCACCTCCTCCCGCAGCTTGTACTGCTCGTACAGCTTCTTCAGCTTCTCGCCCAGCTCGGCGTTCTCCTGTCGGAGGCTGGCGTTCCTTTCGTTGTGCTGCTCCATCTGAGCCTGGATGTCATTCAACGTCGACTGGAAGTGAGATGTCACCTCCTTCCTTTTTTCCTCCTCCAGACGGGTTCTCTGTATTCCTTCGTCCTGCAGAGCCCAGAACATTTAATGACACTGATTCTTGTGACGCTGTCGAATCCACATGTACTGAAGTTCATAATAATCTTGTTATCAGGATAAACAAGCGTTCGGCGCAGGGGTGGGCAATCCTGGTCCTCAAGTTCCGCTATCCTGCATGTTTTCCTTGTTTCCCTGCTCCAACACACCTGATTCAGTGATTAAATCACCTCTTCATGTTCTGCAGGAGCCTGTTAATCACCCATTGATTCAAATCAGGTGCATTGGATCAGAGAAACAAGTAAAACCTGCAGGATGGTGGCCCTCGAGGACCAGGATTGCCCACCCCTGGTTCAGCGGCTGAACCCTTCCGTACCTTCAGTGTTCGGTTGTGTCTCTGCAGCTCTCTACAGAGACTCTCCAGCTTGCTGCGGGCCAGGATGGCCTTACTGTGCTCATTTCTCAGGTTGTCCTTCTCCTGGACCAGCTGCGTCTGCTTCTTCTGCAGCGCCCTCATCTGCTTCTGAGTGTTGCGATGCTCCTCCAACTGAGCGGGGGAGAAACACGGTTAGTTTCCTGAAAAACAAGCCGTCTTCTGAACCCTCATCCTTGGAAAAAAAAAATCACCATAGTGATGTTTAAAGACGACATTATTGTGTCAGTATAATACACATTGGCCCAGTCTTAGTCCTAAAAGCAGTAAAATTATGAAAATGTTATTGTGTTAACCATTTTTTTCTTTGAATCCTGCATGGATAAAGCTAATCTTTTTAAAAGTTATGCAAGAAACAAAACTTAATTTTCTTACATTTGTAAAATATTAGATAAAGGAATGCAGAAATGGAGAACATCTGAAAACAACCTGTAGCCCTTTAGTTTGCAGAAAAACATTAATGATGGATACTTTGATCCTTTGCAGGAAATTCCAGCGTCTCAGCAGCAGCAGTTATGTCACACACAGATACCAGCATCAAAAAAGATAAGAATACTAAAACTAAAAATAATGATATAAAATACACAGAACAAAAGTTGGGGGTATATATAGTGTTCATTAATTCATTGCTTATTATTTTTATTGCTTAATAGTATTATTATATCCTTCCTATAATAGAAATCAGCAAAAATAAAGTGATCATCTTTTTCTAAGGGTATCAAGTTTAAGATTTAACCGAGCTCCGACCTCGGAGCGAACCTGCTGGGATGTCCGCTCCTGAGAAGACGGGCAGCCGTGTCTTGTTTTCTAATTTGTAAATGATCTTTTTCAGTGTAAGACTGACAATAAATTGAACAGAAATGACCTAAAAACTGCTCTAAGATTCATTAGAAGCAACACTTGCTTCTCAAAGATCCATACAGACACAGGTCTTCCTTGAACATTGTGTAAAATGCTGAAATTCATACTTTTTTTTTTTTTTTTTAAAAGATGCTCACTCTGCTCAAGTCCATTTGATGCAGGACCGGGTAAGTAACAGATTATTTACAGTAACAAATGGCCCTTTGTCTTCAAAAGCTGAACATTAATATTGTAAACATGGATGAGGAGGATCTGATTTATTTAGACAAAACCTAAAATATAACGGCAGTAATGTTTTCTTGCTGTATTAATTGACTTTTTTTGGGAAAACTCAAGCGTTCACTCTGCAGGAATGACTCACCAGGTCAGCATACTTCTTGCAGAGACCTGCGAGCTTTTCCTCCGGGGTGCTCAGCGTGTTTAGAGTCTGCATGAGGAGGGTGATTTCTTTGCCTAAGAAAAACGAGCAGAATTGAACCAAAGAAACAGCAGCAGCTCCTGTTAGATGATAGAAACAGCCCCAGTAAAGATGGAACGACTGAATTCTTCAAATGTAATAAATATCTTGAGGGAAGTTTCGGAATTGTCCATCTGTAGGAGGTGTGACAATCTATTATCACTCCGAGGGAAGCATGTGTGTAAATCTGCAGATTATATAAAGTCTATTTAATGTAGGAGCCTTCCTTACCCAGACCCTTGACTTTCTTCTTCTCCTGAGTCTTCTTCTGCTCCTTCTCCGCCACGCTGTCGCCACCGGTGACTTTTCCTTCCTCCTGTTTGTCGTCCTCCTTCTCACTCGCCAGTCCATTGAGCACTGGGCTGTGCGACTGGCCGTTGAGCAAGGCACCGGCGTCGTCTGAGAGGGTTCCCCGACAGTAGGTGCTGAGGATGTCCTCCAGCTGCCGGCTGAGCTCCTCGGCCACGTCGCACTGAGATGGAGCAGCGTCTGCGACTGGAGACGGGAAAGCACAGAGCTGAACCCGTGTTTCTTCTCCCAGTGAAACACGACAACAGCTGTCTGATTGTTTTCTTTAATGAGCAGTATTTAAGCTTTAGGTTTCACTATTTTAAGAAGACTTTAGGCACTCTTTATTAGAAATCAATTAATAGGAAGTTAACGCACATAGTAGCTCACCAGTTTAAAGGAAAAGTTTGGCCATACTAAAGTGGATTTGAGGGTAAAAGTTACAAATATCTTACTTCTTGTAGCTTTTTGAGCAGTCTGAGTTTGAAGAAATAAGAGTTTACAATTACAGGACTGACAGCAAGTCCGAAAGCAGCAAAGACCAAAGTGGATTGCTGTTAAAACGGCCCAAATCGAAACCATTTCACACATTTATACATGCTTCCACCTCCATCACTTTTAAACTACTTGGTTATTTTTCAGCTGAAATATTATGAGATTTCTGCTGGAAATGACCCCTGAATGCACCAAAAGTGCAAAACTTCACTGCTGCTGTTGCTATTTGTGCTTATTAACCACAGAACTTCAATAAAAGCAAAATTGGTGGAAGCCTAAAGGTTGATTTTGCATTTACATGAACCACTATGAAGCTTTGGAAATGAGAGATGTTTTAGGACAACAACAATCCACTCTGGTTCTAGCTGCCGTTAGCTCGTCAGTCCTGATGGATGTAAACGTTTTCTTTAAACTGCAGCTATTTAAGGTGTCATCTACAACAGGTAAGATACCATTGTTTGTAACTTCTACACAATAACCTACTTCAGAATATCCAAACTTTTCCTTTATGTTTCATTTTGTCCACAGCTACTTAGCATTTTTAGCTTTATTCATATGTTAAAACAACAATATTCAGTCATTAATCACATTTTCGTTCCTCGACAAATCATGAACATCCATTTACAAGCAGTTCTCTCAACATGTCATATCATCAGAACAATCAGCAGGGCTCAGTAGGTGTCTGGATAAAAAGGACACATTCCTACATGCCTGGGCTCACTGGACACAGAGTCCTGTCCTCCTGAGACCTGCTCTCCCCCCTGCACACCGACTAACTTCATCATAGTTTGACTGATTTAGAACTTTTTGTTTTCTTTTCTTTTTTGTAGGCAGCACTGCAGTGCATAGGTTAGCACTGTCGCCGCCCAGAAAGAAGGATCGCCCCCCAGCCAGGGGGCCTTTCTGGGTGGAGTTTACATGTTGTCCCCGTGATGGCCTGGGTTTCCTCCCACAGACCAAAAACGCATTAGGTTAATTGGCAACTCTAAATTGTCCCTAGGTGTGAGTGTGAATGGTTGTTTGTCTCTATGTGTCCCTGTGATGGACTTGTGACCTGTCCAGGGTGTCCCCCCTCCTCTTACACTTACTGCTGGAGGTAAGCACCTGTTCACGCGACCCAGAAAGGAGAAGCAGGTAAAGAAAATAGAGGGATAGATGGTTGTTTGTTGTTTTGTTAATATTAACAAAGCTGTGTCTAATTTTGCTGAGTATAGTGTCTGTAGGGATACAGTCAGTGAAAGGTTGGTGTCATTTGTTTTCTAGCCAAATGTTTATTATATGTTATTACAGCAATCTGGTCAAGTTAAAAGACCCTAAAGGCCTTTCTATCCTCCATGAGAAGTCACAAAGTCGGCTCTCAGTCAGGTGGTTGCGTAACGAAAATTGTTTCATTTTGTTCTCGTAGAAGCTTCGTCCGCCCCTTCTCGACACAAGGTCCTGACTGAACTGTTTCTCACAGGGGTTTGTGCCAAGTGTTGTGTGATTGGTCAGAAGTTGTTTATGCCTAAAAGCCTTAATGGAGTCATTTTGCTTCTGCTGCTCCGCTGAGAAACAGCTGGAGGCTGTTAGAAAATACAGCCGTCCTTACAATTGTTCGAGCAAAACTTAGAAACCTGTGAGCTTAAAAAGACCGCAAGGAGACACAGGCGGCTGTTGTGGCCGGGAGGAAGTGCGCCTCAGCCGGGCGGTGTAGAAACATGTTTCTCTCGTTCACTTGTTATTGTTCACCATCAAATTTCCAAATACCAAACGGCATGTACTGTTTTGTACCCGTTTTAACGCTGTAGGAGGAGGGAGGAGCTTCCTGGGAGTCCAAGTGTCTCATGTACCTGTGGTTCCCAACCCTGGTCCCACTATCCTGCATGTTTTCGTTGTTTCTCTGCTCTTCAGCAGGTCTTTAAGTTCTGCAGAAGCCTGTTAATCAGTCGCTCATTTGAATCAGGTGTGTCAAAGCAGGGAAACAACTAAACCATGCAGGATAGTGTTCCTCGAGGACCAGGGTTGGGAACCACTGTCGTGGACTACGAAGGGTGTGTGTGCGAAAACGAATGTCTCACAACCATGTGACTGCGAACAGACTCCTTGACTTCTCATGGAGTACGCCAGAGCCTTAAGCCGAAAATGTCAGAAATGACTCATGTAAAAATTACCCGAAGACAGTCTGGGTTTATTTAAAGAGGTTTACCTTCACTTTCTCCCTCGTGGCTTTGTGGAGGGTCTTGTGTCTGTGGGTCCTGTGATCCGGACTCTTTGGGGCTGGTGCTGCCGTCTTTAGCAGCTGCAGGTGTAGCTGACCCCGTGTCTCCAGCTGGAGGTGGAGGTGGAGTACCCTCACTGCCCGGGCTGCCACACTCTTCCGTGTCTTGATTTTTCATGTCTCGCACTTGTAACAAATAGAGGAAACTGTTATACTGAGTAAACAGAAAGGGCTGAATGTGTTTATTTAGCTACATCTCGCCTGAGAGTCACCTGCTCCGTGGCTCTTATGACGCGTTGAGAAACAAAATATTCCAGAAAATTTCGATGGTTGGGTACGCAAACATTAGTTGGTTCTTAATAAGTCAGGCCGACCTGTCTAAGACATTTCTAGAAACATTTATGTCAAGCGTTTCCATTAGCTTGCCCCGGAGCTTTCAGTTTACCTTAGCAGGAACAGGCTAACCCTCGTTAGCCGCTACATGCAGCTAAAACTAGCTCGGACTATTTTAACCAGCGTTAGCTTGTGTAAAAAAAAAAAAGCCAGAAACGATTAAAACAGGGGAATTCTAAACATGTATTTGTTCCGAAATGTGCACTTTGTTAATACGGAGTTGTTTACCTTAGACTTTAGGAGAAACGAGCTAATGTGTTAGAGAAGCTGCAGGTTTCTTTAACAGCGTGAGGCTGGTGGAAAAAATAACTAACTTCCGGTCATAACTTTGATTTCTTCTTCTTTGAAATCTTTTAGCGCGTTGTCGCCATCTGGTGTTTTAATGGCTGAACAACAGCAACAGGCAGATTCTACGAGGAAAGCTAAAGTTTGATGCCTTTTTTACAATAAATTACAATTATAAAGTTTCTGAAGAGTTTTGAATTTAATTTCTGCTGTGATATTTTTCAAACATAATTCAGCTTTCTTCGATAAAACCCCCAAATACTTTGAGACTTACCTCTAATAATTTAAGCCTCCATTTTAATGTATAAACCATGTAGGAAGAGTTGTTGAAGTTGCCAACAGTGGCTCATTCGGGTCACCATGGTAACCACTTACCTGTGTCTCTCACAGACAGAAATGCAGGCTAGAAAGTAAGCCTCAAACAAACAGGCCACTGTGCAAAAGTTATAAGTTGTATCAGAAGAAATTCCTGGAGTGTAAGTGTCAGAACTGTCTTAAATTTTGAGTGTCTTCATTGTTTTATGGAGGAAATATAACGAGTTAAAAATGTCCTTAACTTGCAGTTTTGAAGAGAAAATTCAGAGCTAAGATTTGATGGAAGTCAATGAAAGTTTGGATGTGTGCACTCAGCACTCTGGAGGGTTGTGAGAGGAAGCAGTAAGTTCTTGTTGACACAGCTCAAAGGTCAAGAGTGTTTGACATCTTTACAAGTTGAAAATTTTGTTGTAGTCTCCTAAAATGTTAAAATAGAAACATGTAAACACAGTAGATGTTGACAAAATGCCACTTCAGGCCTGTCTAAGACCAAATTATTGTTTAAACTTTGAATAATCACATTTATTTCACCACATGTAGATGTTTTTCCTGGTTGCAGTGCAGGAGAAGGAAACTCCATTAAGAAGGGAAAACTATTCCTGTCCAGCCAGACAGTAGCTTTTTGGGAAAGTGGTGTGTCGTATGACTTAAGTTCTGTGCTATCATCCACGCCCGTCTCCTGACCCTGTGCAGATCCATCATCAGCTGTTTTCCAGTCAGTTTAATGAGCCGGGGTCGGCGGTTCCTTTTTCAGGGGTCGCCACATCGAGTCATCCAAACTTTTAGCTCAGTATCTGCAAAAATGACTTATAAGTTATAGCCATTTTTGAGTTGGTTAACGCTGATTAGCTGTGGCAGCCACCTTGAGTTGGCCTGACTCTAAAAGTTAATCAGTTGTAGACATCCGTCCAATAATTACTTCCTGAGAGTTTCATTAAAATCCATCCAGTGGTTCATGAGATATTTCGCTAACGGACAGTTCAAGCAAAAGCTTTCAGTAAAGCTCTTGCACAATGAGTATTATCTGGGAGGACGTGTTGGGGATGACTCTCAGCTACCACCACACCACATTTTTAGCACAATATCTGGAAAACTGGCTGAACTATAATCATTTTTGCGTTTCCTACATTTATTCGGCTGCGGCAGCCATCTTATTTTGGATTGGCTCCGAAAGTTATTCAGTTGTAGACACCCATCGAACGACTACTTCCTGAGTGTCTCATTAAAACCCTTTCTGTGGTTCATGAGATATTTTGCTAACAGACGCAAGCAAAACGCTCCCTGACAGCAACCGGAAAGCTGTCAGTAAACAGTGATGACTAAACCCTGAGGTGGGATCAATAACTTATATACTCACTTATACTTACATACTAGTATATAAGTATAAGTAAGTGTATAAGTCATTGGGTGGGATGTTCTCTTGTGGTGGAGCAGGCGACGCTGGTTGCCAGGATACAAGAAGCCCCGCCCCTCTCATGACTTGGAAACAGGCAGAAGAAGAAACTCGTGCATGAAAGGGTTGAAACATAACTTTATTTTGTACAGTATTTCCTCTGAACAATTTTAAATTCAGTACATTGTCTTTACACTTTGTTTGTTTTCTTTTAACATCGTTGCAGGTTTCCTGTAAGTGTCCGTTTTCTTCTCCGTGTTTTTAGGTTTCGTGTGTCGTGTTCAGCTGAAAAGCGGGCTTGTAGTTTCTCGTCACTCATTCATACCGTCGGTTAAAGTCGAGTCGAGTCACAGTATAGACGCGGGGTGAACTGAAGCGGACGAGACTGCCGTCAGGAAGGAGAAGAAGAGAGGAGGTGGGGGGAATAAATAGAAATGGAGGGGACCGGATAGGAGGACACGTCGGGGGGG